>NW_005871051.1:24353426-24388448 GCF_000147115.1 Myotis lucifugus
GTACTTGTCTGTCAGGACACTGAGAAAGACAGACTTTAAGACTCGCATGAGAATCAGAAGCTGTCTTGAAAAACTGTATTCTGGCCCTGGCTGGTTTTCTCAGTGGTTAGAGCATCAGTCCATGGACCAAAAAGGGTCACAGGTTTGATTCCCAATCAAGAGCATGTACCTGGGTCGCAGGTTTGATCCCCTCCCTGGTCCTGGGTGCGCAGGAGGCAGCCAATCAATGAGTCTCTCTCATATCAATGTTTCTCTCTCTCTCCCCTTCCTCCCTCCCTTCCACTCTCTTACTAAAGATCAATGGAAAAAATATCCTCAGGTGAGGATTTAAAAAAAGAAGAGGAAAAGTACTTGCTATGTGCCAGGGATGAGTCTAAGGCAGTGGTTCTCAACCTGTGGGTCGCAACCCCTTTGTGGGTTGAATGACCCTTTCACAGGGGTCACCTAAGACCATCGGAAAACACATATATAATTATATATTGTTTTTGTGATTAATCACTATGCTTTCATTATGTTAAATTTGTAACAATGAAAATACATTCTGCATATCAGATATTTTACATTACGATTCATAACAGTAGCAACATTACAGTTATGAAGTAGCAACGAAAATAATTTTATGGTTGGGGGTCACCACAACATGAGGAACTGTATTAAAGGGTCACGGCATTAGGAAGGTTGAGAACCACTGGTCTAAGGGCTCCTGAAGTTCACTTTCTAATGGGGGGAAGGATGAGTTAACAAGGACACAAATCAATAGCCTCAGGCACATATTTCTGTCTATTCATTCTTTTCTCTCTGAGCCAACCCCAACCAGCACTACCTATGTTATCTATTCTTATTCTGAAGCATGGCCCCAGGCCACATTTCAGTGAGCCATCTGCTTCCGGTTGATCTGACTGTTTAGTGGAGAGTGATGATGACAACCACCTTCTACCAGGTGAAAGGACTTGATGGAAGTATTCAGTCTTTGCCATAGAGATAGTCTCTGGCTTGGCCTTGTTACCAGAGAGACTATGAGACCTTGGTTCTTGTCTTCCTGAAGGAAAGATTTCAATCACAAGACAACGTGTAGAAAAGCAAGCTAGAATTTATTGGCTGCAGCAAAACATACTAAGGACAGTGAAATAAGGAAGGGCATAGAAGCAGCAACAGGAGAGCCCAGACTGGGCTGCTGTGGCTCATTGGGAAGTCAGAGAACAGGGAAGCCAAGTTCAGGGGGTTAGCCCGGGATGAGCTGCCGCTACCCATTGCAAACATAGCATTTGACCGTGACCTAGTGCATAAACCAGCACAATTTGTCAAAAGGCCCAACAGCCACACACCTGTCCCCAGGCTGGTGTCTTCCATGTGCTGTGACAGGCTGTTCTGCTGCCAATCTGTCTTGCAATTCCTGTCACATCGCTCGATCTCACATTTTCTGCCTCAGTGGCATTCACAGGTCATCACCGGGGCACAGGGAAGCATTGTGCAGTGAAAAATGCGCCCTGACAGTACCGTGTTCCTGACCCAAAGTGGGACTCTTGAGTTTTGTCAGTCAACTCAGAAGACATGGGGGGTGGGGACTTCCTCCGTTAATTTGATGGGGACAAAAACTGGATGCAAGGACTTGGATTAGCTGACGATGTTGACAAAAGAAGGTAGATAATCATCAATCGAAATACACTTAGCTCTTTGCTCCATCTCAATTCCAGTGAATTGTCCATATTCTGTCAGGCATGCATGTCTCCGTCTGCCAGCACCATGTCTCCTGCCAGGATTCTTCATTCTACCCATCAGGCGTGCTTTTTCAGACTTTGTCTTTCCTGTCAGGAAAAATTAAATCCATTATTTTCCTCAGGCCTTGAGAGAGTTTCTTACTTTAGAGGAAAAGGAGCAGGGGGATGCGGGGGGGGGGGGGGGACTTTATGACAAAAAAATTAATAATAATATAATTTTTAAATTGCTTATTTTAGAGAAAGTGATACATACCCATGGTACAAAATTCCAGAAGTTCAAACGTGGATTCAGTAGGAAAACCTCCAGGTGCCCACATGCTGTTTCCCAGGCCCCTGGTTCCTCTCAACGGGGGCAGCCACAGGTGCCAGGGTCTCGCATCTTCCTAGAGACAGTCTCTGCATAAATCAGCAGGTGTTCTTCATCTGTCCTTTATTGGGTGTGAATATAGCTATTCATTTATTACATTTATTGGGGTGATATTGGCTAATAGGATCATATAGGTTTCAAGGGTACATTTCTATGATACATGATCTGTATATTGCATTGTTTTTACCACTCAAGGTCAAATCATCTTCCATCACCGAATATTTGTCCCACTTTATTCCCCACCCCACCCCCACCCCCACCCTCTTCCCTCTGGTAAACACCATATGTCCTTTGAGAGTATCTTTTTCGATTTCTAAATTCAGATGAATTTTCTTTTTTAAAAAATATTATTTGTTATTGTTGACAGCATTACAGATGTCCATCATTTCCCTCCCCTTTGCCCCCTCCACCCAGCCCACGCCCCACCCCAGGCCTTCACATCACTATTGTCTCTGTCCATGGGCTATGCATATAAGCATTTATGTTCAGATGAATTTTTGTTGTTGTTGGTCAGATGAATTTTCAAAGCAATCCTATCTAATAAAGAGGGAATATGCTAATTGACCCTAATGCCATCACAAAGATGGCGGCGCCCACAGCCAATAAGGAGGGAATATACTAATTGACTGTCATGCCCTCAAAGATGGCAGTGCCCACAGCCACAAGATGTCATGCCCAGTCCCCTCAGCCCCATCAGGGCAGCAGGCTTGCAGCACGGCCGGGCCCGCCCCCAGGCGGCCCGGTGTCTCTGCATGCTGCTTCGGGAGAACCCCAGCCCCCCAGCTGCCCAGGGCTGGTCCAAGGCACAGGCAGGCCTCGGATGGCGGCTACCCAGCCGCCCAGGGCCGCCCAGGGCCGCCCAAGGTTCAGGTAACCAGGGCCGGCCAAGGCTTGTGCTGCCGGCAGTGGCAGCAGCAGAGGTGTGAATGGGGTGTTGCCAGGTTGTCTCCTGCCCCTGAGGGCTCCCAGACTGTGAGAGGGGGCAGGCCGGGCTGAGGAACCCCCACTCCAATGCATGAATTTTCATGCACTGGGCCTCTAGTATATTAAATATACATGAATATATGCTAAATGTACTAAAATGGTTTGCCCAGTTAAAGCCCTGATGCTAAACTAACATAATTTGATGGGTTTTTCTTAAATGGCTCTGACAGAAATGTGACTGAGCTTGTAATCAGTCTGGAGACATGTTAAGTGTCCTGGAATCTGATACAGCATGTTCCTTGTCCCTTTATATCCAGCTCATCGTTTCTTGGTTATGGTGATTAGTCATTTCCCTTTTCAATGGAGAGGGAGGCAACAAAGTTTGAAAATGAGGAAAAAGAGATCTTTAACACGAGGCCTTTGGTTATTGAAGCCTCGGAGGAAAGCTAATTGGGGATCCAAATGGCCACAGTCCAAGAGGTGATACTTGGTCATTTTGGGACACATTGGACTGTCCAGGGAATGCTGGGTCTGTTATGCTCTCAAGGCTTAGAGTTGAATGGAACTACAGCAGCTGGTCAAGTGACCAGATCTCAATGAATAGGCTTAGCCCAGACAGAGCAAGCACAGCGGGTCTGACAAGCTCTTCTTCTCTTTGCCCTGCTCCACCTCACACCACCACCAAGGAAAAGCTCTCCAGTCCCAAGAGTTAGTCAAATTCATCTTTTTACTTTTCTAGATGCTCTAGAAGAGTACCCTGTACAAAGTAGGCCCCCCTAAGTATTGACTGAAATGAGGAAACAAGAAAAAACAAATTTCTTCTCTTATTTCTGCACTTATTTTATTGAAGTTTCACTTTTGAATTAAAATTCTTCACTTTGACCTAGACTCAAAGATACCTGGACACTTCACCTTGTTTTTGGTTGATATCTTTAGATGTCTGACTTCTCTGCTAAGGAACTATCAGAAATAGATTTCCTTGCTAAGGGATTGTCAGGAATATCCATATCAGCTTTCAAATTCCCCTCATCGGCACACTGAACGGAGCGATGCTTTTGTGTGTGTTCTCTGTTGTGTTGAAGCTGTGAGTTGGTGATCAATCAAATGTTTCTTTAAAAAAAAAAACACCTCAGCTTCCTAAATCCTAATCTCAGCTTCCTCATCTGGCTTTGTCTTTACTGTCTGTCTCCCCCTCACTAATTTCCCAACGGCTCTATAGTTCAGCCATTTATCTGACTGAAATTCTTTACTTATAGGTTGACAATTCTTGGTGTCCCCGGGGCAGCCAAATATGTCTCCCACATAACAGGGATACACTTCCTCTTCGCTGCAGGCTGTGTGGCTGGAGAAGGATCTGGAGATAGGAGGATAGGATTTTGTTTCGGTTGATCAACGCTATAGATTGTCTGGATTCTTCATGGGTGACAGGTTTCCTTCCTCCTCATCAGTCCCATTGGCCACACAGGAAGAGGTGTATAGGGCATACAGGGGAGAAATTACTGAATGCAAAGATGTCTTTCAAATTTCATTCAAGTCCAACATTCCAGGTCAGTGACTCAGCCAACCCATCCCACTCTTTAAGGAGAAGAGACACAATGTGGAGAGACTGCTCCTGAGACCCTGGGGCCCGAGTAATCCTTGAGGTTCCATTCTGGCTGCATTTTTGACTCATCTGATTTTCCGTTCACAGGCAAGCAAAGGCAAACAAACCTGCCAACTCCTACCTCAAGCCCACAGAGAGAGGCGCAGGAGTTCTCGGGAAATTTCATGGGAGCTTTATTTTTGTCTATTGTTCTCTTGGCAGAATATCCTTTATGCAGATGCATTTCTTTGTGCCTAATCTAGTTTGCATGTTAGTCATTATGGAATATGGAAACCAAGCCCACGACCTGACGTTGAACCCTTAGCTGGGTGGAAAGATCTGTGCCCATATCAGCCCGAGCCCTCAAATCCCTCCTCTCATTTCTGTTAACACCATTCCCACCCAGACAGAAGAGTTGGAGTGAGGCATTCTCCCTGGTAACCAGGTAGAGTGGGAATTCTCTATGTGAGGGAACTGAATGAGAGAATGAACACTTGTGGATCCTTACTTCAGGTGTCTACTCCTATTCACCTTGCTGAGCCCCACACCTAAAATGCCCCTCCTTCTGCCCCTCACTCTCAATCTCAATGCCCTCATCTGGCTTTGTCTTTACTGTCTGTCTCCCCGCCACAGAACGTCAGCCCTCGAGTCCAGGATTGGCCTGATTCTTTACAGAAAATGTTTGCAGACCTCTGTTGTGGACAATAGTTTCAAGGTCACCTGGCTGATATACTCCAGAGCCAGGATTTGAACCCACGCTGGCCCCGGGGAAGCCTGCGCCCTGCCTCCTGCAGCAGCAGCCGAGAGGGTGCAGTGGGCGTGGTTCTTTTCTTTTGCTCAGTTCATGATCTGTCCTGTGGGCAGCTGTCGTGGGGGAAATGCCGAGTCATAAATAATTCTTACATTAATGCCAAGGCAGTCGGAAGGGAAATGTCAGGAGGAAATGGTATTTCAAATAAGTACACACTTCATAATTCGGCCAAATTTTAGACTATTTCTTACAGCAATCTTTCCTTAATTCCAGTTATGGTGGAATGTTAAATGGGGGAGAAGCTTATCTTCATGTGGACATTTGGCTCAGATATACACATGATGTAAAGATGAAGGCATTCTCCTGCCGTTTGGAATGGGCTAAATGGACCAGCGCAAAGAGAGGAACAATTGGTCCTATTTACCAAAAATGACCCTTGTATCATTAAATCACCCGATGTAATTACAGTACTGTGACATTCTCTATTTGCGCTTATAATTGAGAGGCTCCAGGAAGCTTCCATTCCCACTGAACAGAATGGCTTACTCGTGTGATATTCTCCTTTCAGGAATGTGTCACACAAGCCTGCCCTCACTGTCAGCTTCACTGCTGTGAATACTCTCTTCTGAGAATCAGACGGTGCAAATGCTGGTGCCACAGGCCCAGGCTGGTGGGTTAAAGAGCGAGGCAGGTCAGGTGGAGAGAGCCGCCCCTCCCCACACCAGCACAGTGTGGCCATGAGGAACAGGCTAGCTGTTCCCAGATCTGCTTTTTCATGAGAAGCCGGAAATCCAGATTTGATCTAAAATTTCCTGATTTCGAAATCTTGGCAATGAATAATAATAATAATTTAAAAACCTATGCCAAACTTTTCTTTTTTTCTTTGTCTATGGGCTAGGTGCAGCCACGGGCCCCCAGTTTATGACTCCTTGCCCTGGTCAGGCTACATTGCAAAGTTAAATGTCAAAACTCGTCTGAATTTATTTGTGCTCATCATAGCACATTTCAAACACTTGTGTGAACGTGTGTGGTCTGCACATGTGCATTTTTGTGGCTATATCTGACCCACCCAGTCTCATGCCCAATTTCTCTCTTCCCTTTATTTCTGGATACTGAAATTCTTGGGGTTCTCTAAACCACGGCTGTTGGAAATGTCAACCTCTAAACCACATGTTCCCAAGCAAGGAGTCAGGCTGGGTTAGGCCAGCAGGAGGGATGGCCCTAGATTTTTCTGACATTGTTTTCTAACCCTGGAGCGAGGCTTCCCAACTCAATCTCTGTCGCTCTTCACTTAGGAGTTGCCAAGGAACAGAAGGATACTAAAAGCTTTGCCATCTCTCTGTTCTTTTGTCTTCAAATCTTTCGTCTACTAAATGTCTCTACAGAACTCCTGAATCTCCATTTGTTTTTCTCATATGCTCATTTATTCATTCACTCGATGAACATTTATTAAGCAAATGAAAGCCTTAGTACTCAACATATTGACACTACCATTATTTTTTCAAGAGAGATTATCCTAGTTTTTCATTCAATTTGAACGTCCTTTTTTTTCTTTTTTCAATGAAGAACAACTATATTTGCCAAGCAGATTTACCAGCAAAAGAAGGCACCTTCAATCCAAACTCTACTGGATTTATTTTTAGGAAACCCCAATGAAGAAAAGTGTCCTCAAAGAAACATTTGGAAAACAGCTTTTATGTGAAATGTTTGGCTTCACATTTAACCTAATTGTTTATAAATGCATCAACCTGTATTTTATTTTGTTATCCAAATAAATGTCTATAGATTCATGGCTTGAATGGGCTTCCAGGATTAGGATGGATAAAGGTTTTCCTTCAGCCTGCTCCATTTGTAATTATGATTCAGAAACTAAGTAGGTCTGGAATCAGGACTCCCTTGTCCTCTAGCACCGGACCCAGCCAGAAAAATGGAGGTGTGTCAATGAGCTGGGGAGGACAGGGCCTGTGTAAGATTAAAGAATAGTCTAACTATGTTACATGTTGAGTTCAAGTATGTCCGGGTTTGGGCATGGCTAACTCAGCAGAACCCAGAGGGGAGAACTTGCTCCCTGTGAGAGGAACAAGATGGGACTACTGACCAGGATCATCACAACCCGGGTCACTGGCCCAGACACAAGGCAGTGCTGGAATCTGCACACCGAAGACCATCCTCCTGTATCTGAGACATATCTAGAGACCGCAGGACACCAGAAGGAAAAGGAGCCAAAATACTAGTATAGGCCCCGAGGCCCTGCAGTGGTGTGGGTGGGAAAGGGAAACTGAGGTATTGAAATGCTGAATTAACAATTACTGTGACCTAATTTGTATCTGGGGAGTCATGCAGCTATCTTCTCTCAGCTCCGAATCTACCCTAAGGCACTCTGCTTTGTGATTGTGAGGCTGGGGCTCTGCAAAGTACACCTTTGCTTTGTAGCTGGCTCCCTGTAAGGCCCTGCCTCTGGAGGAAACCAGATGGAGACTGAAAGGCTGGAGAGGGAGAGGACCTGGTCCTCCCTAACCCCCTCCTGTTCCTGGGAGCAGCACTGGGCAAGGCTTCTCCACCCTGGCAGCAGCAGCTCCATGTTTACGGAGCTGATCTCTTCACACTCCCTGAGAGACAACAGCACCAACCAGCTGGCACCCTACTGGAGGGTTGCATTCAGCTCTGTGAGGCTCTTTCTCCAAGCATCTCAGTTTTCATCGTTTCAACTTTCTCTTGGTTCCCAAGCCCTAGGGGTGATGATAGCTGCTTCCTACAATTGGTACTTCCATGGTAATTTAGTACTCTCTTTTCTTTGCCATTTCTGTTACCTAGTCAACAAATTTTACTTAGCTAATAAGTCCTCTCTGTTAAAATATTTCCTGACTGGCATGCACCCAAAGTTTGCTCTGTTGGTGTATTCATTCAACAAGCATGTCATGGGTTCCCACTGCACTAAGCGCTGGGGATGCAAGGATGGATAAGTCAGACAAGCTCCTTGCTTTCATGGGGAAGAGGGAAACAGACAACAAGCACTTGGAATCTTTTAACCCACCTCCATTTACTGGAAAGAGAGATTTAAATTCTCATTCTCTAATGTAAACAGTTCTTGTTCATTTAGCTTCTCAGTGACTTGTATCATGAAGAAGCCAATGCTTCCCCTTGACCCATGCCCTTGTTGGGCTGATGGCCATCCTCCCAAAGGCTCTCATCCCAGCAGCCGAGACCCACACTGTTTATGAGGCAGCTGTGTTCGCTCCCAATCCTGTGCCTGCCAATTGTATTTATATTTCCAATGACATTATTCAATGAAATAGTATGTCAGCCATTAAGACATAAGTGCACATTATTTTTATAAAAACTACATTGCATGAAGGTTACTATGAACAGTGATGCAAATAGATATTATGTGTCTGAGCAGGGAATTTCATCTCTGTGTTCTTTCCAAAAGCCCATACCTCCAGTTGAATCAGGAGAAAAACAGCAGCTATTTGGAGGCACTCTACAAATACCTCGCCACTACATCTCAAGACTATCAAGGTCATGAAAGAAAGAAAGAAAGAAAGAAAGAAAGAAAGAAAGAAAGAAAGAAAGAAAGAAAGAAAGAAAGAGAGAGAAAGAGAAAGAAAAAAAGAATGAAAGAAAGAAAGAAAAAAATAAATAAGAAAGAAAGAAAGAAAGAAAAAAAGGAAAGAAAAGAAAAGATGAGAAACCATCATTGAACAGAAGAGACTGCGGAGACATGATCATTGAACAGAAGAGACTGCGGAGACATGAGAACCAAATGCAATGTGGCACCAGGCATTGGATCCTGGAGTGGAAAGAGACAATAGAAAAAGGAATACATTCAAATGAAGCCGGGAGTTTAGTTAATAATTATGTAGTGATGTTAGTTTTATTCAGGACCTTTCTGTACCATCTTTGCAACTTATCTGTAAATCTAAAATTACTCTAAGATAAAATGTTTGTTTAAAAAAAACAAAATTACATGCTTTAGAAGATTTGATGATGGTAGGTTGCTTTTAAGCAATGCTGTTAAATTAGGCGTGGGCAAGACTTAATTGTAAAAGATAAGGAAATATTTTTTTAATCTTGCTTTGCAAGTTTCCTTATGTTCATGCTTCACGTTAAAGGAGCCGAAACCAGAAATTGTAGATGATGGTTTATGGCTATAGCTTATGCAAGAAAGATGTGGCTGGACCTGAATCAACAGACCCATATTCAGGCTGATGGTCTTACCTCTAGGTTAAAATCAAAGCAAATGAATGTGCATTTATTTACATTTTCACAACAATATTTAACATACTCATATATCACTTTTTATGATTCCCCAATTTTAGTGCCTGATTTTTCATTAATTTACCCACTACTGGTCTCCATTGCATTAAGTAAGACTGCTTCTACTAAAACCTAAAACAAGACAGCCGGGGTAACAGAGAGTGACAAGGTGGCAGGGCTGCCTGGGGTCATCAGGGAACTCTGAGGAAATGACATTTGAGCTGAGGTCAGAATATGGCTGAGGGAATTGGGGCTGACAGAATTTAATGAGGGAGAACGTCATGCAAACACACAAGTGCAGCAGTGTCCTGAGATGGATGTGCTGACAGGGAGCAGCAGGGACAGCGGAGGGTGATCCTTTCCAAAGGGGAATGTCAGAAGGCCTGTCAGTCATAGACGAGGCTGCCACACAGCTGTGCTTTGGGGAGAAGAAGGCGTTTCCCAGCAGGAGGGAGCAGATAGGTTTCAGGCAGTGGGAGCGACATCATCCCAGCACCGAGGCGTTCCCTAGGTATAACAGCATGGCAGCTGTTATACCTAGAGAACCGGAAGTAGCTTTACATAGGGGAGCAACCCAGTCAGACACACATTTTTGCAAGGGTATTTAGCAGAGTCCAAACCTCGCTACTTAAAGGGTGGTCCGAGGACCAGCAGCATCAGCACTTGTCCTGGAAGCTGGTTAGAAATGCAGAATCTCAGGTTCCTCCCAGGCCTACTGAAGCAAAATCTGCATTTTAATAAGAACCCCAGATGATTCAAATGTACATCATAGTTGAAGAAGCATTGTCTAGAGCAGTGGTTCTCAACCTTCCTAATGCCGCGACCCTTTAATACAGTTCCTCATGTTGTGGTGACCCCCAACCACAAAATTATTTTTGTTGCTGCTTCATAACTGTAATTTTGCTACTGTTATGAATCGTAATGTAAATATCTGATATGCTATATGTGTTTTCTGATGGTCGCGACCCACAGGTTGAGAACCGCTGGCACTCGGATGGATTGGAGGGGTGGATTCCAAAGTCAAGAGAGGATTTAACAAATTGAAGTAGTCTGGGCAAGAGATGATGTCCAGAGCTAAAGAACTAACCCTGAGGAAAGAGGACAGATGTTACAAGACCTAAGGAATGGCATTATAAGACCTGAAAACTAACTGGGTGTGGCTGGAAGAAGGGAAATGGGGGCGTGTGTGATCTTTGAGCAGGAGATCCCATGGTAAGGTTGCATGGCCATCACTCAAAATTAAATTATATACATTTACAATAAAATAAATTACATTAAAAACCAGGGTAATAAATTCTAAAAAGTCATCACTTCCTAATTACTTCAGTACATTTTACTGTTACCCAAGCTCTTGAGGGCACTTCCACCTACTGCATCTGTTTGATGGAAATGCTATTTAATTATGTGTGTCTGCCCATCTCTTCCTAACTCCATGAGCAGTGATGGCACACCAGTAGCTTGACATCTGCCACAGTGAGAATACATACACCATGGAAATGGGCCAAAGCTACAAACCAGGGCTTAACTTGTTGTTCTGTTGATTTTTCTAGCTCAGGGGTCAGCAAACCTCTACTGTAAAAGGGCCAATAGCAAATATTTTAGCCTTTCTTAGCCGTACAGGCCTTGTCACAACCATTCAACTCTGTCATTGTAGTGCAGAAGAAGCCATAGACAATGCAGAGATGGGGAGTGCGGTTGAGTGCCAATGAAATTGTATTGATAGGGCCCTGGCTGGGTAGCTCAGTTGGTTAGAGTGTCGTCCCAATACAACAAGATTGAGGGTTTGATCTTCGGTCAGGGTACATACAAGAATCAACCAATGAGTGCATAAAATAAATGAAACAACAAATCTCTCTCTCTCTCTCTCTCTCTCTCTCTCTCTCTCTCTATCTATCTCTCAAATCAATAAATAAAAATTATTGATAGAATCAGGCAGCAGTGTGGATTTTTGGTTCTGTTTTTTTTTGCCCACCAGCCATAGTTTGCTAACTCATGCTCTAGATTTAAGAAAGTGTTAAGAATGTGTTAAATTTTAGAGGGTTTCATGTCTATAGCCATTACATTGTGAATAGCATTAGAACTGCAGGAAATATTCTTCCAGTATTTAAATCTATTATCTGATTCAGCTAAAAAGTCATTCACATCATTGATAAATGACTGAAGTTACAATATACAACTTCCCTTGCCTTACATTCACTATTTTAAATGAAAATATTAACCAGCATTTGTGTTGGAGCTACATTCATCATCAGTTGCATCAGAAGATGTTTACAGTTACAAGAGGTCAGTAAAAATCAATTAAAGCATTCTGTAGGAATCAATAGGCTTTATGGAATTTACAATAAAGATTATTGTATATTTTATAATATTTTAAATTGTATGACTCACATTCTATCAGTAAACATTCTTTCCATCAGTAAAACTTTAATCAATGCATGTGCATAGATGGAGCTTTTTGGGTTTATAGAGAGCTGGTTGTTACATATTTATCAGCACAACATTGCTCAGATTCTGGTTTAGGTGAATAGGGGTGGAGGAAAACAGAAGGAACAGTTTTGCAAAGAAAATTGAGTTTAGCCCAGAGTGGGACATGCAGAAGGCAGCCGATCAAAGATTTTCTCTCATCATGGATGTTTCTATCTCTCTCTCCCTCTCCCTTCCTCTCTGAAACCAATAAAATATACTAAAACAAAACAAAAAAACCACAGAGAAACAAACAAATAACAACAAAAAAAAAACATTGAGCAGTTGAGGGCTTGTATGCCATTCTGCACTAAGGAGAAGGGGCCTGCATCCTGAAATTTCAAAGGGAAAGCAGGTAATTCACAGGTAGATGAGAAAGAGCAAATGTGATAAATAAATTCCCTCTGGGTCACCCTGAAACAGAGGGAAGTCCAACAAACAGGCTTTGCTAGATTTCTCCCTGTCTGCCACACTGAGTTTATATTATGATGCTAAGGTGATATTCTCTTCCGTTAAGCAGGTTTTTCTATCTGAATTCCTTTAGGCAGGTAAGGAGGAGGGTCAAAGGTTCTTTCTGTGTATTTTGTTTTTTAATAACCTTGCCTATAATCAATATCCCAAAAGGTATATTTTGAGGTGGTAAAACTTTGATCCCTCTCACTTTCAATTTGAGGTTTAGCAATCTGAGGGTTGCTGGTCATAATAAAGAGTGGATCATTCTCTCTTTTTAAAAATCATTTCAGCTCCACAGCTATTTCCTACTTATAGGGATCCAAACAGCTTAGACCTTTTCTTCTGTCAGCCCTGCATGGTGTTCCCAGGGAGATTGCTGCCCTGTGTTTGGTGTCCTGGAGTAGATCCCAGCCCTGCCAAGAAAGCTTGGGGGGTGTTGGTGTGAGCAGCTCAGAAAACAGGCTCAATTGGGACCTACATCTATTCTGGACTATTCGTCAGTAAAATGAGCTATGGTGTTTCCCAAAGTGTGTTCTGCAGGAAAAGAAGAGTTTATGTGGAAAAAAGTTTCTGAGGTTTGAAATGCTCCAAGTTAAATAAAGTTCATGATAATGTTAAATGAATTTTCATGAATGCAGAACATCTCAGAGCCATGTGGATTGTGACTCTCCCACAGGGAAGAGCATACATCATTTATCTTCCAACTTGATCTTAGAATCTCTTTTTTGTGCACATATATCTTTTATGACTGTTATTGTCAGGAAGACACTTTGACAAACAGTGCCCAGGACATCCCCAAAGGAATGAGAAGTGGCTTCTTCCATTAGTCTGGGCACATTTCTCTTCCTTAAAGTAAAAAATGTTTATTCTAATATTTTAGTCTAATACTGTACACTGTAGGGGAGGAAAAAAAAACTTTTCCTCTACTCATCTTAGTTTCTCTAGGTAAGGCCCTATACCTTGGCCTGGCCAAAAATGGATTAACAATAAAAGACAAATAGAAGTTTATTAACATGTACATCATGCATAGGTGTGGGAGCACCAACGATGAGTAACTCAAAGAGGTGGTTTGAACTCAGGCTATCTACCATTGTAGGCTAAACAAAAAGGGAGAGAAATCTTGGGCTTGTGAGTAGGAAAACAGGCTGTGAGAAGGCAACAAGGAAAAGTATGGTAAACAAGGGTTGTTTAGTGACACCTATTATGGCGCCTTCTCCACTGGTAAAATTGTCGACAGTCCTCTTCTTCCTGGTACAGGAGAAGGAGACAAATATACAAATGGAAATTTCCTTTATGAAGGGAAACGTGTGCCCTGTTTTTAGAGTGTTTCCTGTGTCTGGTGGTTTTCAAAATAATCCATAGGCCACAGAGGCAGATTTGGGGGGAGGATGGATTCTGGGACCCATCAGCACTTCTCAACTTCACAACCTGGGCTGGCTTTTGACCAGCCATTTCACTATAAGGGAAAGCTGCGTGAGGTCTTACCTGGAGCTTGAACTGGTCTCATACATTGTCTGGGATGGTTCTCTTATGCATTTCTTGATTATATGATAAAGAATGTTCCCACGTTAAGCAAGTCATTTTTAAATGCAGAATCTGTTAATTTGAGAAAGATAAACGAATCTACAGGCTCATTCACACAGATATGATTACTGCCTTCTAGATAAAAATATTTAATTACCTAGAAACTCCTAGGAATGTAAGTTAAGCAAACAAAGTATGTCTATCTAGAACTCTCTCTGTACCCTGTTACCATACATACTGGTAAAGAGTTTTATGCATACTCCCAGGAATTATGGGGGATGGAGGGGAGGTTTTTGTCTCCCAGTAAGCTAAAACCACAATGAGAACATTTCCTTTTATTAAAAGTAGCACTATAGACAATGAGTATGACATGTTGTCAGTTTGGGGAAGTGAAGAGGAGAGAAATAGCAGGAATTAGGGGCGGGGGAGAGACTTGTGTTCCATACCAAAGGCGTTGGATGTTAGGATCACTTGGTGCAACCTTTCATATTGCAGATGAGGAAACTGAGTCACAGGGAAAGAGCTTGCCCAAGGACTGCTGGTTCATTTGGTAGAGCCAGGACGAAGGAGAGCTGCCACATTTCCCGTTCATTTCTCTGTTAAGTCCTGGCCCTTGGAGGCAGCCTACAGCCTCATTCTGCCTTGCTAATGTGGGTCAGGTCCAAATCCACACTCACAGTCTTTCACTCCTGAGGTTTGGGAGCCAATTTCTATGGCATTTGCTGACCCTAGCTGCTCACCTCCCTTCAAGCCTTTGGTAATGCAATGTAAAGGAATCAGAATGGCTTCACCACAGGAAACACTCTATTTTGCAATCCCTTTCTAAATTGAGTTAATAGCCAAGCTCCTGTGGGACACAGAACCACTGCAATCCTATTATTTAGTGATCAGAAACGGCCCCAGCCCTAGTTTTCCCTTTCCTTTGAAGCAGCCAACATGCTTTCTTCTTGTTTCTTTCTTCATTTTTATATAATATAAAACATAGGGATTGTTTTTTATGTCAGAGATATCTTTCATTGGCATAGATAGAAAATGTTTGCAGCCCTTTAAAAGCAAGCAAGATTTGAATAGGAATTTACATGCCTCTTTGCAAACTACTTAAAATAGATGAGATAAAATGACATAATGGAGAGAGTGAGCTTGTAACAGTTCAGTGACAACCTATTGAATTGCATGCATCAGATTAGGCAATCAATCAATCAATCAATCAATATGAAACCATACCCACAAACACCAGGAAATTCGTTTCTATGATTTATTATTTGAGTCACTATTTTGCAAAACAATATCAAAACACTTTTTTAAAAAATCAGCTTTATTTATTTAGGTATGCTTCCAAACAATAAAATTCATGCGTTTAAGTTTGATGTCCTTTGACAAATAAACGTGTTCATGTAATCATTGTAGCCACCGTCACCACAGTCAAGATATGCGACATTTTCATCAGGCAAAAGGTTCTCTGCTGCCCATCGAAGAGTAAGTTGCAGATATGATGACCTTTTACTCCCTAAATGTATTTCCTAAAACATCGATTCTCTTGCATGACTGCAAGATGGCGATCAACATCAGGCATGAACACTGAAACAATACTATTAATCCAATCTACAAACCTTATTAAGATTTGTCATTGTCCCAATAATTGTCCCAAAATTTGAATTCAGACATCTTGTCGCTTCAGTCTCCTCTGATCTGGAACAGTTTCCTTAGTCTTTCTTTCTCACGACATTGGTATTTTTGAAGGGTACAAGCCAGTTGTTTTGTAGACGGTTCATCCATTCAGGTTTGTTGGCTGTTTCCTCATGACTAGGTTCAGGCTGTGCACTTTGGGCAGGAATCCCATGGGAGTGAGGCTGAGTTCTTCCCAGAGCATCCTATCGGAAGAAACATGCTGTTGATTAGCCCCATTGCTGCAAGGCCACCTTTGCTCATTTGATTAAGGTGGTGTCTGCCAGATTTCCCCATTGTCAAGTTACCGTTTTACCCCTTTGGAACTAAAACTATTTGAGTGGACTCTTCCTGGAGATTCTCTATGTTATTCCACATCTATATCATAAGCATTCCTCTCGGAAGATAGTAAAATCCCAGAGTGAATGGAGCAGAAGTTGTCCTTTGCTAAACTGTTGGTGTGCTCCCTACAGCCTGGTGAAAGGAAAAACTTAAAACAATCTTTCAAAATTAGCACCAGGAGTTTCTCTCTCCACAGGGATTCTCCAGGGTTCACCTGAAGTTCAATCCTGGTGTTCAACCCTGGTATCATGGTAGTCAGCCCCTATCACAGATGTTTTGATACCTTCATCTTCAAGGGGAAACTCAACTGTGATCATTCTTCTGTGCTTAGAAAGTCAGGAAATGTTCTTGTAAGAGTTTCTTGTAAGAGTTTCAACAATAATGCTGAAGTGCTAAATTAAAAGATTTCCCATTTCCCTCTTAAACTTGAATAAAAGCTCTCTGATTAATTGAAGTTCTCCAGCATATAAGGAACCCCTGTTCCATCTTTGACAAGTATATCCTTAATACAAATATAATATTTACTTCATATTTGATATTTTTATGTTTTTCCACATACATGTGAAATTGTATTCATGGAACTTTAGATTTTTACCATAATAATTCCCCTTGCCATTTAACGTTTATGGGTTAACTGTTTTTAAATGAACATTCCCAGCATCAAATCACGTGGTAATTCATGGGCAGGAATTGTGTTCATTCTCTAAAATCATCTCCTAGAATATTTACTTATTTTGTTGTTTCTTTAGAAGGAGTGTGGGAAAATGTGCTACATGCATTTCTCAAAGTTAGACGGTTACCACTTAAAAAAAACCCAAAGCGACCAGCTTCTAAATGCTTCCTCACCACCAGGGAAGCTTTCACAGCTTCACATTTACTGAAGCATTGGGCCTCTAGTTGCAGATGCCTTGTTTACATTTTCTTAAATGAGAAATGAAGACTTGAGAGGATATACAGCATTGAGTGTGACTGAGTCTGTAGCTTCCTGTTCATTTACATCCACGGACAGACCAGTGGAAGCAGAAGAAAGACATCTTCCTTTCTTTCTCAAACAAAACTAGAGGTAAAGGAAAGAGAAGCAACCATGAATTGGAAGGTGGGGGGTGTCTGGCATTCTCATCCTTCATGTCCTTCCCGACTCCCACATTGGCTGGGAGCTGCTCTCCTGTTGTCCCTCCCCAGCACACATGAGGCCTTGAGCAACCAATCCATTGGACTATGGCTGTGCTGATGTTCCCACTAAACTGGGGACTCTCTCTTATTGTTATTTGTATCTAGGGCACCTAGATAAGTTCCTGAGACATGTTAGGCAGTTGAATGGACAATTGAATGCTTCAGAGGTTTGATTAACATCATATAGTATTTTATAGGTGGAAAGAGACTTTCAATAATGTAGCACAATGCAACTTTTTGTGAAAGAGGAATGTGACTATGAGTAGTTAAATGATTTGCCATCTATTTAGTTGAAAGAACAGGACTGGAACTTATCTGGTTTTTCCAATGCAGTTTATGTAAATAACTTACAGGTTTGGATAAAAACAAATTAGAGAGAATGTAAAGACTACTTTACCCCATGTTCTTTACTTAATGTTGACATCGCTGACGTCCCTGGAAGAATTCACCTTTTGAAAATAAAGCCTTGAAGTTCAGAGTCAATGCCTTGTGATGGATAACCTCCGTCAACCTTCATGTCAAAGCAGTGTTCTCCAGGGAAATCATCTGGAACCTGTTCCACTTAGTGATGTTTTCCATTTTAGAATCAAGTGCATAGATGGCTCTAGGGTCATATCAATACTGAATATTTGTTCTTTTCAAGACTGGCTTGTTTCCTCAACATAATGTTCCTAATAGTTCCACCACTTGAAATGAATTCTTCTACCTACTGAAATGTTTTCAAGACATGGGTAGATCTGGAAATAAAAAAATGTTAAGTGAATAATAAAGTTGCAGAAGGATGTGTATAGTATAACAACATTCATGTTAATTTTATTCTCTGCTTTTTAGTAACATGCAGTAAAATTTACCCTTTTTTTGGTGAACAGTTCTATGAATCTTGACCAATGCATACAGTGATGTTACTACCACCACAATCAAGGTACAGAACAGTTTTACCACACACAAATGCAAATTCCCTTATGGAATCTTCTGATAGTCAAACCTCACCCTGTTCCCCAAACCCCTCCACTCTCTGGCATCCACCAATCTGTAAGCTGTCACTGTGGCCTTCTCCAGAATGTCATATAAATGGAATAATCTGTAACTTTTCAAGATTGTTTTTTTTTCATGCAACAGAATGCCCTTGAGATTTGTTCAAGTTGCTGTGTGTATCAGTACTTCCTTTTTCATTGCTAGTAGTATTCCAGTTTGTGGACAGACCTTGGTTTGTTTATCCAATCCCAAACTGAGAGACATTTAGATTATTTTGCATTTGACATTGCAAGTGATGCTGCGATAAACATTTCCATACAAGTTTTTATGTGAACATAGATTTTCATTTTACTGAGGTAAAAATGTAGAAGAAGGATTGCTGGGTTGGATGGTTAGTACATGTTTTAACTTTATAAGAAACTGCTATGCAGTTGTCCTTAGTGATTATAAGAAATGTTTAGGCCACCCACGGAGGGGTGGGGGTCAGGGGGAAGGAAACAAACACAAAAAAATGAAACTAACATAAAACAACAACAAAATACCAGACTTAAGCCTTAACATCACCCAACCATATGCTTTTACAAGAAACTTACTTTAAATATAATGATATAGGCACTGACAATAAGTACTATAGGTAGTACTTAGAGCCCTACCCTCTTTTCTTATTTCCCACTCTCCCTCCCTCTCTTTCTCTCTCTAAAAATCAATAAATAATTTTTTAAAAAAAGAATGGAAAAAGACATCATGCAAACTAGTCAAAGGAAAGTAGAAGTGGCTGTAGCAGTATCAGATTAATTAGACTTCAGAACAAAGAAAGTCACTAGAGAAGAAGGGAATTAAATAATGATTTTAAAAAGGCCAATTCAACAAGAATACATAGAAATCCTAAATGTGCACACACCAAACAACAAAACTGCAAAACATGTGAAGCAAAAAGTGTTAGAATTAAAAGAAGGAACAGACAAATCCACAGTTATCGTTGGAGACTTCAACACTCTTCTCTCAACAAGTGATAAAACAACTAAACAGAAAATCTTCCTAATATAGAACTGAACACCAATAACCAACCGGATTTCATTGACATTTAAAGAATACTCTACCTAAAATATCATAATACACATTCTTTCCAAGTACCAATGGAACATATACCAAGGTAGATCATATCCTGGGCCACAAAACAAGCCTCAAAATTTTTAAAAGAATCAAAATCATACAGAGTGTGTTTTCCAACCGTAATGGAATCAAACTAGGAAAAAAAATGAAAAGATAACATGAAAATCCCTAAACACTTGGAAACTAAACAAGGCACTACTAGATAATTCAAAAAAGGAAGTCTCAAAGGAAATTTAAAATTGCATTAACATGAATAAAAATGGAAATACAACATTTCAAAATTTGACCCAATGAAGATTATATGATTGTCTACATAGAAAATCCCAAGAGAAATAAAAAAACTCAGAATTAATAAGTGTGTTTAGCAAGGTCCTAGGATATAAGATAAACATACAACAATCAATTATATTTCTATATGCTAGCAATGTGGACACTGAGATTAAAAATATAACATCATTCACAATAGCTTAAAAAATAAAGTATTTGGGTATAAATCTAATAAAACATGTATAGAACATGTATGAAGAAAACTACAATGTTGACTGAAGAAAAAAATCAAATTTCTATTTCTTTGACAGACATACTTTGTGCATGGATTGAGAATACTGAACATAATACTGATGTCACTTCTTCCAAAATTTCTGTAAAGCTTTAACACAATTCCCATCAAAAGCCCAGCAAGATTTTTTGTATGTATAGACAAGATTGCTCTAAAATTTGTATGAAAAGGGAAAGGAGCCAAAATAGCTAAAACAATTTTGAACAAGAAGAATAAAGTAGGAGCAGGAAGCAGTCTACCAATTTTAAGACTGATTATATAGTTACTGTCATCAAGACTGTGTGGTATTGGTGGGAGGATGCATGCATAGATCCATGGAACAGAATTTAAAAACCCAGAAATAGACCCACACAATCATGCCCAATTAATGTTTTAACAAAAGTGCAAAGCAATTCAATGAAGGAAATATACCCCTTCCAACAAATGGTGCTGGAGCACAGGGACAACCATCCACAGGCAAAAATATGAACTCCAACCGAAGCCTCAAGCCTTATAAAAAATTGTTCCAGGTAGGTCATGGAAATAATGTAAAACATAAAACTATAAAACTTTTTAAGAGAAAACAGGTGAAAATCTTCAGGATCTCAAGCTAGACTGAGTTCTTAAATTTGACAATAGAAGCACAATCCCTAAAAGGAAAAAAAATGGTAAGGTGGATTTCATAAAATTAAAAAACATTTCTCTGCAAAAGGTCCTGTGAAGAGGATGAAAAGACAAACTACAGAATGGGAGAAAAAACTTGCAAACCAGATATCTGACAAAGAACGAGTATATAGAATATATAAAGAGCTCTCAAAACTCAGCAAGAAAACAGATAAACAACTAGAGAATAGGCAAAAGACATGAAGAGGCAGTTCACAGAAGAGGATGTCAAGTAAGCATATAAAAAGATGTTTGCCCTAGCCGGTTTGGCTCAGTGGATAGAGCGTTGGCCAATGGACCCAAGGGGCCCAGGTTCAATTCCCGTCAAGGGCATGTACCTCGGTTGCAGGCTCCTCTCCTGCAGGAGGCAACCGATTGATGTGTTTCTCTCACATTGATGTTTCTCTCTGTCTTTCCCTCTGTCTTCCACTCTCTAAAAATCAATGGAAAAAAATATCTTAAAAAAAATAAATAAGTAAATAAAAAGATGTTCAATACCATTAATCCTTAGTGGAATGCAAATCAAAACACAATGAGATATCATTAAACACCTATCAGAATGAACCAAAAAAATAGCGATGACCCAAGATGCTGGCAAGGATGCAGGGAAAATGGACCACTCATCCACTACTGGTGGAAATCTAATATGGTACAGACTCTGGAAAAATGGTTGGCAGTTTCTTAAAGAATTAAACATGTAACTCCTATCACCCAGTAATCAAAGTCCTGGACATTTATTCCAAGGACATAAAGACTTACGTTCTCACAAAAACCTATACGTGAATATCTTTGGCAATAATAATAATGTTTACTAATGATAGCCCCAAACTGGGAACAATCCAGATGCGCTTCAATGGATGACTGGCCAAGCAAACTGAAGTGCATCCGTACCATGACTATTACTCAGCAATAAAAAGAAATGATCTACTAATACTTAACACAACAGCTTGAATGAATCTCCAGAAAAGTATGCAAATCCCAATGGTTGCATACTGTATGATTCCATTGACATGATGTTCAAGGAATGATAAAAGTATAGAAACAGAGACCAGATTAATGGTTTCCAGGTGTTGAGGAGAGGGTCACGGTGGGAAAGGTGTCAGTGTGCTGGTAATAGGGCACCATGACGAGTCCTTGGGGTGATAGAAATGTTCTATGTAAATCAATGTCAATATCCTGTTTGTGATATTGTATTATACTTCTACAAGTTGGGGGAAAACTAGAGATCACTCTGTATTACTTCTGACATCTGCATGTGAATCCTCAATTATCTCAAAATAAAAAGTTTAATTTAAATACTAGATCCAAAGAGAAAATGACTACATGTTAGTATTTATAAAAATAGTTTGGTGAGTATATGAGTGCTTGTTATATATTTTTATGTACTGTTATGTGTGAAGTTCCTTTACTTAAAAAAAAAATGCTTCAAGATTCAGGTCAAATGTCACCTCTACTCAAGGATACTGCCAGTTAGAACTACATTAATTTCTCTTTCTCCACAATTCTATGGAGAGAGATTCAGAATCAGAGCTTCATAAGTCTAACGCCATGTTATTCATCTTTATTATATCTCTTACCATAACCCCATATTTAGCCCAGAGTCTTGAATGCAATTGCTATTCTTATTGATACTATTATATTTATACATTTAGCTGGGTCCTAGAATTCTAACCTGAAAGAAAGAAAAACAGAGCTCACACAATTAGAGTCTTCATTCCATAAAGGGAAACAACAACAAAACAAGCCAAAACAAATATGTTATAGAAATTCAAAGAAACCATAGGGCATTGAAAAAGTACAGTGTGCTTTTTTCCAAAGCAGTTTCTTTGCCTGAGGACAACATACTGTTTGCGGAGTAGAAATTGTTTTGTGAGGAGACTTCGTCAGACGCCCCAGGAAACCTCCCCTCTCTCCTTGGCTGGCTCACCCATCCCTGAATCAGCTGCTGGCCCAGGGCATGGGATTCAGGACAGACCAACCAACTCCCCTTCCCATCCTGGGGGTTTGGCTGCTCCTAAGGACCTGAGAGTTGTCCTGAGCAAAACGGGGTCAGCAGGGGTGATGGAGGCTAATAATAAAGTCCATTTGCTCTCCCTTTCTGCCCTCTCTCATGCTGTGGCTTTTATTCCTGCCTCTCTCTTTCTGCAAGTTACTCTGTTTCATTTCTCTTAATGAGGTCATACCAGGGGTTTAAAATCCTGGGCTGACTTGAATTTAAGAAAAGAGAAGCTTTCTTCCACCTGTTTTATGTCCACGATAATACTGTATATATGCTAAAGGCCTCAGGCTAAGCCAGGTGGGGCATGTTACTGACAACAAAGTCACAGGGAGGGATCCACAGGCTTGTGGAGATGACTCAGGAGGAGCTCTGATTCCAAGTGGAGCCAGAGAGTAGAAGGAAGGTAGGGGTCTGTCACCTGGTGGGAGGCCCTTCATGGCTTGGGTGAAGCTGGTGAGTTTCCCTAAAACTAGACGGGAGGCAGCCAGGATGAGTCCACACAGAGCCCAGGAAGGAGAAGGGCGGGGGAACCTAGACACAGTAGTGCGTTTCTGGTATGTGTTTAAGAAACACAAAGGTTAAAGGTAGGTCCAGGGAGAACAGGAAACCAGCCAGTAAGATAGCCTAGGAGAGGGATACATTCCTGCTTTAGGATTTCAAGGGAATATCGAGGCTAAAGCATTTGGAAGCAGCCAGATATTCAAGGATATTGGACCACAACACTCAGGTCTGTGTGTCGGCTAATGAATGTCCCAGTTCCTTCCACACAGTCTCCAAGGATTTGCAAGATCAATGTTAGTTTAAGGCTCCACTTAATTTCACTAAATGAAGCCCTTTTGGTAATTACAGAAAAAGAGCTACAAAATTCAAAAGGAACTTGGGAACTTGGATTAAAAGCAGACAAACGTAGAAGCACTGAAGGCTGGAGAAAATGCCATTTAATGTCCGCCACTAACCTAAAGAGATTATTTTCGCTAATTGTCTGTCTAATTCATTTGGGAGAGTTTATAATATTTATGGGACTGGCCTGGCAAATATTTAGCGGTGACATAAAGTACTGTGAACTCGGGAAATAAAAATAAAATAAAAAAAGAAAGGAAGAAACTGGGACACAGAAAAAAATATTTTTTTTCTGTTCTCTCTGAAAATTTCTAGGAGAACACATGAGTTACTATTAATAGTGCTTATTTCTGGGCAATGGGGCTGGAGGTTGGGAAGGGAAATTTTCTCTTCCATTCTGTGCTGTTGGCATTTTTTTCATTCAGCATAAACTTATATGGCTATTGTAATTTGTGCAAGTTAAGTAAAATAAAAATAACGGAAAGGAGTTTATTAGTAACCCCGGCTTATAGAGAAAGTCAGGACCTGATTTATCCATTCTCGGTTCTGTTGTGATCAGTGCTATTGTCTTTGCTGGGATGAACCTGATTGAGTTATCCTGGGCAGCCTCACTCAGAGGGGAGGACCTGGGCCACTGATTTTAATAACAATAAAATGAAGATTTTAGATTGCATGCTTTGCAGAAAGCTTTGCGTACTAAGTATCACCAGGAAGCCACCACTGCGTCCGAGCTGCACCATGCTCATAGATACCCCAGGAAATGTCTAAAGATCAGACACAGTTCATTAGGAAATGTAACAGACTGGTAACTGAGCGCAAGTGACAGATTTTAACTCCAGTTAGCGCAATAGTGCAGAAAAGCCTAACCTTGCTTCTGTTGGGGGTGAGGGAGTGGGGAGAATGTCATACTCAAGGCACCATTTCAGGGGAGGGACAACTCCTTAATAGGCTAAAGAGAAAAAGTCTTTAATGTTTCAAATGTACAGTTATTGTTCTGCTGCTGATATCACAAAAAACACACATATGTATTTAACAAAGATTTGAAGTGGTTCTGGCTTGCTCCTCGCACTTTCAAAACGTCTGAGCTAACCTGGAATGTGGAACAGCTCTTTAGTCTTTGAAAATATTAACTCAAATTAGATTCCCCAAACTAGAATCTCTAAACAAGTAAAAATATTATGACATGTGATAAGCTGAACCTGATGCCTGATGTATTTGTAATGCTGCTTACTTAATTTTATTTTTTTATAGTTTTTTGTTAATCCTCACACAAGGATATTTTTCCATTGATTTTTTTAGAGTGGAAGGGAGGGGGAGAAACAGAGAGAGAGAGAAACATCGATGTGAGAGAGACACATCAATTAGTTGCCTCCCACATGCTCCCTGACCAGGGCCAGGGATTGAGCCTGCAACCTAGGTATGTGTCCTTGGCCTGAATCAAACCCGGGACCCTTCAGACCACAGGCCAACACTCTATCCACTGAGCCAAATCAGCTATGGCTGCTTACCTTTTTTTAAAAAAAATATATGTTTTTATTGATTTTTTCGAGAGAGATACAGTGATCGGTTGCCTCCCCAAATACAAGCCAATTGGGAATGGAATTGGCAACCTGGGCATGTGTTCTGACTGGGAATCAAACCGGAGACCTTTTGGTGCACAGATGATACTCAACCAATTGGGCCACACTGTCTAGGGCAGTGTTGACGAACCTTTTGAGCTCAGCATGTCAGCATTTTGAAAAACCCTAACTTAACTCTGGTGCCGTGTCACATATAGAAATTTTTTGATATTTGCAACCATAGTAAAACAAAGTTGTATATTTTTGATATTTATTTTATATATTTAAATGCCATTTAACAAAGAAAAGTCAACCAAAAAAATGAGTCCGCGTGTCATAGGTTCGCCATCACTGGTCTAGGGCCTGCTTACCTTTTTGATGCTAGTATTTCAGTAACAGTTCATAACTAAATTGTTTTGTCATTTTTTTCTCTTTGTAACCCCCTGCCCCAACACACACCTCTGTAGTGTGGGAAGAGCTCAGGAGATTTATCTCAGTGCTGCGGCAGATGTAATGGCGTGAGCACACTCCGCCTGCACAAGCTTCCTCGGCACACCAGGAAGTGGCACCGCCCGCCTGAGCTGACCTCCTAGAGCCCCTACATAGTAGCCTGATCTTTCCTACTATTGGTTGCCCTATGGATGTTGTAAACTTCTGATTGGTCTGGAATGTTATATATACTGCTGCACTCACACAATAAAGTTGGATTTGCGTCACTGAACCGTCCCCGGAGTCGGGCATGCTTCGTTAGGACTCCGTTCGGCCTCACCCCCGCGGACCCCCTGTATCACTGTAGCACTGAAACCTACATTACAGATGAGACCAACACCAGGGCTAAATGCCACAGAAAGTTGGGGTCAAACAGCCAAGTAGGAAGCTTATGTGAGCCAAGGTCCTCTCCAACCTGCAGAAACACAACTTGGATTTATCTCTCTCCTTTCCTTTCATTTCACCTTTCATTTCCTTACCTTGCCCTTATTCTATTTCTCCATTCTACCTTATATTCTCTTTTCCTTTATTTCGTTCCTAAAAATGAATGAATGGTGGACTTGGGGGACGGTGGGAGGATAGGGTATCTATTGAATACTCTTGAGATATTTGCTTGTTACTGAAAGCTTTCCACCTAAGGTTTTAAAGCTCCACTGTCCCTATAAAAATTAATTCTTGAAAAATATAAGCTTCTTTTTTTTAATTGTTTTATTGCTTAAAGTATTACAAAGAGTATTACATATGTCTCTTTTTTTTCCCACCCTTAACAATCCCCCGGCCTCCCCTACTATAAGCTTCTGATTAACAATAGGGCTCTAATGATTTAGGCAAGTTTGATTTTTTTAAAAATATATTTTATTGATTTTTTACAGAGAGGAAGAGAGAGAGGGATAGAGAGTTAGAAACATTGATGAGAGAGAAACATCAATCAGCTGCCTCCTGCACACCTACTGGGGATGTGCCCACAACCAAGGTACATGCCCTTGACCGGAATCAAACCTGGGACCTTTCAGTCTGCAGGCCGATGCTCTATCCACTGAGCCAAACCTGTTAGGGCCAAGTTTGATTTTTTTTCTGAAGCATTCAATGGTTCCTTCTCCTTACGTCTGTAGAATATAATTTACTGGATCTGGAGTCTAATGAAATTTAACACAGTTTAACTCTTAAAATAACTGGAAAAGGCACTCTTGTTTCTCTGTGTTATTAATACTTGCTTATGTTCAGACTAAGAGCCAAAATTAGTAGGAATTTTATCTGAATAGTTTATTTCAGAATAACATGTGCTCCTCAGAGCCATGGAATTGGCTTTGTGTGCAGCTGGGTGAATAGTTAAACAGCAGGGAAAAAAAAAAGCTTAGGAAAAGACCAAAACCAGGGCTTCTCAGTCTCAGCACTATTGACATTTGGGGCTGGAGAATTCTTTGTTGGGGATGTGGGGGCCTGTCTCCTGCAATGTGGAATGTTTAGTAGCATCTATGCAATAGATACCAGGGCACCCTCCCCTCCCACAAGTGGTGAAACAAAAATGTCTCCAAATATTGCCAATAAGCCCCCTCAGTTAGGGAGGGTGTTTGGGGGGGGGGTTGGGGAGGGACAAAATTGCCCCCACTTGAGAACCAATGACCTAAATTCAGCAGCATAACTGTTTTATGAACAGTCTCAGGGAGTTATTTCAGAAACTTTCAAAAATTAAAAACCATAGCAGGGTACATTTTTACATGCCTCTGACTTTCCTTGGTCACTTGCCAAGGAGGTGGGTCGCAGTCTCTCCCAGGGGACTTAGGCCCGCTCCAGGAATGGACTTGGATGATCTAAGAGATCTTTCTCCCGTCTCAGTATTCTGGCTAATGACAGCATAATCAATGTGCTGATGCAGAAATCACGCTGAGAAAACAACGGGAACAGGGTCAGGTTCTCCTGAAGAAAGATTTTTTTAGTAGCCTGGGCCAATCACAACATTCTGGGGTATGTTTTTCATAAGGTAGAAAACAGAGATTTAAGGCAAAGTAAAAATAGCAGCCTTTTTATTGTATTCCAGTACACACTGGTATATAGATGGAGCTAAAATGTAGTTATCAAAGGAGAAATCTTAAAATTTGTTAACAGGTGGCTTAAAAATCACAGCCAAATCTATATAGTGAGTTTGGCAGTAAAACACCTTTCCTTTTTGGGAAAAATATCACACTATGCTTCCTAGATTCTGTTGAATTATGAAACACAGAAATTGAGAGTCGGGAACAACAACAAAAAAAAGCCATTTTCCCCCCTCTCTCCCTCTTTTTTCTCTCCTGCCTTCCTTTTTTTTTCCCATTAGTGTTCACACATATAAGAAAAGTTGATTCAACACATCTGGATTGTGCAATCAGGCACAAGGCGCGGTTGTGTCAGTACAAGTATTGCTCACTGTCAATATTCAGTTGCACATTTAAAATCAAGCAGCCGCCTTAGCAGGCTCTGTAAAGAAGGGAGTGTGGGTTTTCCCAGCTTCTCCGTAGCTTGCAGAACCAAGGACAGGTCTTTAGTTGTAAGAGGTAAAACTATTCAATGGACTGCCTAGTGGGAGCCTGGCCCACCAGCTCCACCGCCCATGTAGCTTTCTATGTCTGAGAGCATCTGCTACCGGAGGGGAGACGGGGTCCGATGAGTGCCTGGCTAGCTGATAAGAATTTCACTTTATTGAACAACATCCTTATTAATGCTTTCTAAGCCTCAATAATAAAAACTGTCATTAAAAGTCTGATCTTCAAGCGCCCTACACTATAAACAAACTAAAGTCTCTATTGTTCGTCCAGCTCTTGTATTTCCCCCTTCCAGCTTTAGCCCAGGTTGTTTCTCTGCCTGGGATGTTCTTTCTTCCCAGGGCCACGTGCTGTCCAAATCTTGCCCATCTGAACTGCCACCTCCTCCGTGAGGTCTCCTGAGGAAATCATGCCTCCCTATGACCCGCCTCAGCACGGATCTCATGGCTCTTGTGACACTTCACTCTCTGCCTTATTTTGCGTCATTTCTGTTTCCTTTTCTATTGCATAGAAAACCCCTGGAGGGAAGGATCTGCATGTTGTTCCTTATTCTCTTTATCCTACCACCTGGCTTAGGACTTTGCACACTGTGCTCAGTAGATAACATGTTCAACAACCCTTAAGATACCGTGTCCATGACTGATAGTTGGTCTACCCCAGTCATTCTGCCTGGAGGGCAAGATAACATAGTGCAGCTCCTCTCCATCCCCCTCAGGTGAAGAGAGGCAAAGGCCAGTTTTCACGCAACTCCCGGGCCGGCTGCTGCAATCATTCCCTCTGCAACCGTGTGTCAGAGTTCTCGCTCCTGTTCTTTCTACATATCTGTGGTGAGCACGCCGCCCAGTAAACGCTGGCTGCTTCTTGAAACGGGCCTGTTACTAAAGACACTGTCATTCTTTTTCTATCTGTTGTATAATGCACCAACCTGTTCTTTCATATTTAGAAACATAGGAACAATTACATCATCCAGCTGAACTCTTTTGTAGGGAAGCCACTGCCAGAGAGAGGTTGAAATGAGACCCCACCTGACCTTTCAGAAAGACCAGAAAGAATATTGCAGAAGTGAATTCTAACGAATGAGGACGGTCGAAATTTGGAGTTCCTAAAAAGCTGTTGGCTTGTGACTTTATATACACCCATGTTGGGATTAAAGGAACTATTTGAGCAAAATATTGCCTCCCACAGAATGAGAGTTAGATTTCTTTAATGTGGCCTGGCCCTGGACCTGTTTGTCTCCCTTCTTCTGAAGAACTAAAATCTAGGAAAGCCATCTTATGCTGTCTGCTAATTTGTGGACACGGCCTCTTTTGCAATATTTGAGATTTATATAAAGTTTATTTTGTCTTCAAGATATTGTGCCATTGGTTGGGTCTCAGACGGTATTGGGGACAAGGTAATGGTACTCTGGGACAGCCTATGGAAGGACAGCTAGTTTGGGGTCCTGGCCCTGCCACTATTGGCAATTTAGTTTGGGGTAAACCAATTAACCTCTCTGCCTGGCAGTCTTGTATTTGAGAAATGGAGTCTACAACAATACATATCTTCGAGAAATGTTGTGAGACTGTGAGGTAATGCATGTGAAACTGCATTGAAGATTGTCGAATGCTATATAAACACCAGTTCTTCTTAGATCGCCAGACTCTTTGATATCCAAACCATACACTCATTCAAATCAACTGCACGTGGTGTCTATGAGCACCTTCTCCATGGAGGTACAGGAGATAGAAAGCTGAGCCGGAGGTGCTGACCTTCCTCTCAGAGCGTTTCATCTAGAAGTGAAGCGAAGGAGACAAATGAGTTTAACCACGCTTACTTTGTGAATCTGGAAAAGCAGCTTATCCTATGCGTGTTGGCTTCCTCATCTGTGAGCTGGAAGTAGAAATGCTTACTTTTCAAAAACAAGACAATGCACATGAAATCTTGAGCCCGGGGCCTGACATATCTAGTTGCTCAGTAAATGGTACCTTTCCAATAAATAAGAAAAGGTGCCAACCTCATATGACAAGGGTTTAAATGAATACACAAGAACCATTAGATCTGGTTGGAAAAATCTTGACCTTGTTGAACATTAAAATATGATTTGAGGCTTAAAGTGTAAATAGATTTCTGCATTTGAACGTAATGGTAGCAATGGTTCATTTGCACCATGCACTGTCCAGAGCATTTTACATGTATTATCACATTTAATATTCACCCAAACATGGTTAGTGTTATCATCCCCAAATGGGGGCAAATGAGAAGACTGAGGCACAGAGGGTTGAGGTGACTAATCCAAAGAACTGCAGATAGTTGGGAGCTGAGCAGGGCCTAGACACACAAGCAGTGGGATTCCTAAACTGCACCTTATACCTGCGGCATAGACTGGGGCCGGGGACAGGGCGGGAGGTGGGGAGGGAGTGGGAAGCACTATAAGAACGGGGAAGATGAATGAAAAACTGAGGAACTTTTTCTCCTGAGAAGAAGTGGCATAAAGAGAAGAAGGAGATGTGGCCAGAAAGAAACTGTGTGATGGACAATGTTTAGGGATGAAAGGGCAAGAGTGACAGGGTTGTCACAGTGGCCACAAAGATGTCACAGAGAGTGGCCTGCCATTGAGCCCAGTTAGTGCCTGTTGACTGTGGATGCAGGAAGAAGGAGGGTTCTGGATTTTGCAAATCAGGCCAGAGTTAAACGTGCGACCTGGGTTTTCTTACAAGGCTGTCCTGTCTAAGACCCCAAGGTTATCGTCTTCTCTGCCCACAAAATGCTGCTGGTCGTTGCCTTTCACCAGAAACTCCTCTGAAAAGCTTTCATTTGCTGTCACCCTTCATGAGGGCCTAGCCATTATGTGTCCTTTTTAGAAAGGTTAGACTTGGAATTGTTTAAGCTTGCACAGAACGTCATCCTGTGCATGGTCGGTCACGCCAGCATCTAGATTGGGAAAAGTACAAAGTGCATGGAAGGAAACAATAAACACCTTCAGTCTTTAAAACACCAACGACCACAAACATGCTCATTTTCCTTAAGAAGCATAAAGACTCAGGGCACATTTACTTTGAAATGTTATCTTGCATGGTATTTCCTCTCTTTTCTCAAATGCTGAGGTTTACAGACACAGGTTCACTGGGCCTCAAGTGTCAGACTTTTCCATAGAATCATGACATCTATACACAGCTGAATATTGTTAGCATTCAGATGCAAGCTTGCTTCCTCTGCACAAGTTAATCAGGAGGGTGGATGTCAGTGGGAATACATTACACCGCCTTAGTGTTGCCCATGGGCCTCTCATTTCATTACTAGTCCAGAGAGCAGGTTTCACTCAGGCTTTTTGGCTCCTGATCACATGAGCTCACCTCTGCATGCAAAATTAGAGCCCCTGCAAGGTAGTTAGCATAAATTATTCCATCCTTCTACCACAAAAACATCTTTCTTTTGGCAAAATATTTATGACTTTTAAGTAACTTCTTTGTACACGCGTTTTTGCCTCTTACCCATTGAAGGAAAACCTAGTGTTCTATTAAGTAATCTAAGCAACTGTTTTTTATTTGTTGTTTTTGCCAGAAAGATCCAAAGAACGGCTGCAACTTTTTTTGTTGGTTTTTTAAATTACTGTATAAACTACCTGCTGGAAGTTTTGTAAGTCGATGCTATCATCTATTCGGCCTTTCCCACAAGGACACCAATTTCTCCTTGATTTTATCAGAATTTGGCTTTGTTTCCTGGATTTTATTATATTTTATATGAAAAGGATATTTTTAAAGGAATAGAATATTTGCAAATAAAGGTTTTTATCTTCTCCAAAGCCAAATATGGGTAAAGCACTCTTTTTGTAGTATATAACTAACAAAAAATGAGACATTTATGTTGGAAACTATTTCATGACTAGACAGGAGAGAGAATTTAGCAGGCTTGTGATAACAGGTCTTGGCTCCCAGGCCCAACTTCACAGGCCCAGAAGCTTATAATGGCCTGACTGCGATATAAAACAATGTTGGTCATAAAGGCATTTGATAATGATGTCATATTCATAAAGGTAGCCTGCAAATGGTTAAAAAATGTTGTTTACCCCCCTTTCTTTACTTTAGAAACCCTCTAGGGGTGGTTTTTGCTACTAATCAGTAGTCATTCCAGAACAAAGGCTTTATTCATTCATTGATTTATTTATTCAACCATTTATTCATCAAATATTAACTGAGCATCTATTAAGTGCCTAGCACTATTTAAGATACTTAGAATACATTAGTGAAAAAGCAGAAGACTCTTGCCCTCCTGGAGATTACATTCCTGTGGGAGATAGGTAGATAATAAACAATAGACATAATATATCAGAGAAGAACATAGTACCTGGGAAGTTTATAAGTGTTCTGGAAAAAAATAAAAAGGAGAGCAAGATAAAGGGGATGGAGAGCTGGGAGTGTAGGAGTGGGTGGCAGGAGGGATCATTGGGATAGGCTCTATTGAGATGATAGAAGTGAGGGAGTTAGCCAAACACCTGGCTTATGCAGGGGCAACAGCTAGAGTACAGGCCCCAGTCAGGAGCCTGGTGTCGTCTCAATATGACAAGCAATAGGTTAGAGTGGCTGGAGCAGAGAGAAAGGTAGCCTTTCAGAAGAGGACAGAAATGGGGGGCAGGCATGATGGGATTTTGAGTAGCCACATGACACAACCCGACTTAATATTTAAAATATTAAGAAATGGAGCTGAGTGTGGAAGACAAATCATCAAATCAAGGGGCACCAAGGCAAACAGAAGGTTGGAACATTCCAGAAGTAGTTCTGGAATGTTTGGTGATATGCCAACAAAGAACAGAGTCATGAAAGGGGGCCAGCACTGGGCTCTACCCTCGATGTAGCTGCTTGATTAAGTAGGTATATAGAGCTCCTATTCTTTCAGTCTGCAGGCCAACGCTCTATCCATTGAGCCAAACCGGTTAGGGCAGAGCTCCTATTCTTTAATATTTAGAATGACAAGAGGTAAAATACCACTCCATATCTTACTCTGTCATTATTTTTAAACTTCATGGTGCAATGTAGACTTGTGTCAGTCTACTTTTTTCTTTCTCAAAAATCTAACTCTAGGGATTTAGTTAAAAGGAGAGAAAGAGAGAGAGAGAGAAAGAGAGAGAGAGACCCCTACTACAAAAGAAGGTGTCAAAAACCAAGACACAAACAAGAGCTATCAGAATAATAAGACTTAACTTGAAACTTCTAAAGAGCTATCTTCGTAGTCTATGTAAACATAAGTTAGTTATGAGCAAGAACACTTGAGGGTTCTCGATTATTTTACTAGTACATGATGGAAAATATAGGAGAACGGCTGTTAGAAGAAATCCTAGGAGAGATTACCGCCCTAGAAAAGGAGGTCTCTAGGCCTCTGCTGACCAAGTAAAGCCAGCAGAATGTTTAAAGGAGACCACAGGAAAATATCTAATCACGGGAGACTAGAACAATGTTGGCAGGTCATTTAGCTGTAGGGTGGCAAATAGGCTGCAGACCTCATTGCCAACTGGGAGTAACTTCTGGAGTGCTGAATTGTGAAGAATTCTGAGGCCACACCTGGTGTTGGTTTAGAAATAGTACATTGCAGATGAGTGATGTCTACCCTCAGCCAAGGAAACAAGAATGGCGTACAGAGACCACATATTTAAAATTCCTGACTAGCTGGTCCTCTTGGCTCCATGTCTGTCTACATTCAACTCATCTTAGAAAGATGAGATGCTATTCTATTTTTAAGAGACCTGAAGAAGACATATAAACTTCTTTCAGAAATGCAAAGATTGCTACTTAAAATAGATTCTCCTTGCATGGCCAAAGACACTGTGGCTTTAATGTCAAGTTCTTCTCTTTTGAGTTGGCCTCAGGGGAGAATGGAGGAGTGCCATGTCCTGGGAATCCACTGTGGTATCCTGGCCACCATCTGTGTCTAAGGTATTGACTGTCTCCTCTCAATGATATTGGCTCCATTCATCCGGGGCTTCCCTTTTCTCAATGTCCTCTTCCCCACCTTTGTCAGCCGTACTGGCAAACTGGGGCAGAGGGAGCCTCAGGGAGATGGTGGGTCATAGAGAATCTGGGTTCTTGCTCTGGTTCTGCCACCAGATCCCTGAGATCTTTTTTGCTCTACTTTTTGGAACCTGATTTCCCTCATCTGTCAAATAAGAGGGAGTGAGCCTGGGTATAAGGACTATCCTAAGAGCATATGGTGGTCCCATGTGTTTAGTGCATAGAAGAGGGAAGGGGGAGGGTTGGCATCTTTGATCAGATTCTCAAAAGGGGCTGTAAATCCCAAAATGCTGAGAATCACTGCCTCAGTGATTTCTAATATTCTTTCCATTCGAAGCTTTGTATGTGAACACCCCTTTTGGTATAATCATGCTCACCCCTGGGAGATGTGGCAAAGCATTCTCAAATGGTAGCTTCCAGTTCTTACAGAAAATGGACTCACTGCTATTAATGGAGTCAGATTTTAGAAGATGACTAAGGTACAACCCAAAATGTATAAGAAAGAGGAAGAGGGGTTGTTAAAATTACTCAGAAAGCCCACAAGTTATGAAAAAGGAGACCCTGTTCTAGAGGATTTCCTTGCCTTTTATTTTATTTTATTATTTATTATTTTAAAATTTTTTAAAAAGTTGATTTTAGAGGGAGAGGAAGGAAGAGGGAGAAAAAGAGAGAGAAAAACATTGATTGGACGCCTGGCACCCCAACCGGGGATGGAGCCCACAACCTGGACATGTGCTACCAGCAACCCTTCAGTGCACTGGCGGACACTCAACCAACTGAGCCACACTGGCCAGGGCAAACTTCCTTGTCTTCAATGGCTTTACATCAGAGGGAATCATTCCGGTCCCTGTGGTCCCTGGGAGAAGCAGCAGCAGCAGCTGCCCTTGTCCTGGCTGTGGGCCACAGCCACCTGCTGCCAAGGTCCTGCATGTTGGGTGGCTGGAGTGAAAACAGTTTAGCTACATTCACCAAATGTGGTTGTTGTCCACTGGATGCAATATGTTAGAAATGAGTGTAAGAACAGAAGAAGGTCTGGAAAGGTAACAAAATGACTCTCCTACCGGGAGAGGGGACGTGGATGGGTGAGCTTAGCTTTACTAGCTGTACTTGCTCCTAGGATTCCTGGA
>NW_005871051.1:24388548-24389672 GCF_000147115.1 Myotis lucifugus
AAGTCCAAAAGAAAGGGGTCAGCAGGGCCACGCTCCCTCTGAATGTTTTAGAGTCCTTCCTCGCTTCTTCTTGTTTCTGGTGGCTCCAGATGTTCCTTGGCTTGTGGCAGCATCACTCCAGTATCTGCCTCTGCTGCCACATGGCCTTCTTCCCTGTGTGTCTCTGGGTGTCCTCTCCTCTTCTTAAATGACACAGTTCTTTAAGGCCTACTCTAAATCAGGAAGATTGCACCTCAAGATCTCCAGCTAATTACATCTTAAAAGACTCTATTTCCGAACTAGAGGCCCAGTGCCCGAAATTTATGCATGGGTAGGGTCCCTAGGCCTGGCTGGTAATCAGGGCTGATGGGGGCCTTTCGGCTGCCAGCTGGGGCCTTCCTTTGTTCCGCGATGCCCCCTGGTGGTCAGTGCATAATTGCTCTCCTGGTTGAACTCCCATGGGGACAATTTGCATATTAGGCATATATATATATATATATATATATATATATATATATATATATATAATATACATACACACACACATATATATATATATATATATATATATATATATATATATATTCACATCCTGAGGTTCCCTGATGAATGGGAATTCGAGAGAACAGTATTCAACCCACACCAGTATTGTCTGAAGTTTTGTGTGTGTTTTTATGAGATTGTATTCATGTTTTATGTTAGATATTAAGAAATAAAATGAAACTAAAAACAGGGTGCTATACCAGAAACCAGTACATATGCACACACACACACCACACACTTGCTTACTTGGGCTGGATTGTAGGAGAGAGGGTTGATGGTCAGGGCAGGGAATATAATCCTATATGCTAAAGAGGTAATATGCAAATTGACTATCACTCCAACACACAAGATGGCCACCCCCATGTGGTCAAAGATGGCTGCCCCCATGTGGACACAAGATGGCCAGCAGGGGAGGGCAGTTGTGGGTGAACAAGGGCAATTGGGAGGGACCAGGCCTGCAAAGGAGGGCAGTTAGGGGCGATCAGGCCTGCAGGGGAGGGCAGTTAAGGGTGACCAGGCCGGCAAGGAGGGCAGTTGGGGGTGATCAGGCCAGCAGGGGAGCAGTTAGGCGTTGATCAGGCTGGCAGGGGAGTGATTAGGGG
>NW_005871051.1:24389795-24393976 GCF_000147115.1 Myotis lucifugus
GAGGGGTCCTAGATTGGAGAGGGGTGCAGGCTGGGATGAGGGACATCCCCCCCCCCACCCCGTGCATGAATTTCGTGAAACGGGCCCCTAGTAATAATAATAATAGCCAACGCTCATAGAGTACTTACTATGTGCCAAACACTCTTTTTAGTGCTTTTTGTGCATTAAAGCACTTAATCCTTGGAGCAACTTATGAAGTTGGTGACATTATCCCCATTTCACAGGGGATAAAGAGAGAGAGAGAGAGAGAGAGAGAGAGAGAGAGGTACCTCAAATGGAGTCCTGCTCAAGCTCCTAGGGGAGATCAGGACTGTAGTCTGGACAGTCTGACTCAGAATCCATGCTCACAACTGCCCTGCTGTGCTGTCTCTCCTCATGCAGGTACATATAGGAGATACGGGCCTGATGAAGGAAACTTGTCACCACTTCCTAAACACACACAGACACTCGTACTCCCCCTGCCCCTCCACATAAAACACAGCAAATGAACACGCAGCTTCTATGGCTAGATGTGTTTGGAGCACTTCATCTGCAGAATCTATTGAACTGCACATTGTCAGGTATTTACTTAGGACAAATATAAACTTGTATGAACTGAGCAAACCATACTTATTCATGTGCTTTACTCAGGGCTTTGCAGACCACTCAGACCACAAGTGATTGCAGCCATTCAGAGTGCAGCATTGCTCTGGTCAATGGGTAGCCAGATAGATACCTCGAGGGGTTCACTTCCTGCAGCTTCCAGCAAACCACCGCTAAACTGCAGTTGTGGTTGACTTGGTATCTTACAAGTGTGTCTACTTTAAGGCCTTCACTTCGAGTGAAGAAAAAGGAATTTTAGCCGGCATATTTGCAATTCTAAGAATGATCAAAGTGCTTACCTATATGCCAGATGCTATGTTGAGTATATTTTCTCATTTAATTCTTCTGAATCATGAATAGCCTCAGGGCTGGAAAGGTGACTAATAATAGAATCAGTGGGTCCATTCCTGTGGTAAAGATGACTATGGGCTTCTTCCTGTAAACTTTCCCCCAGGGCTGCCCCAGCTGTGGCGTGGACTTTGTTATATGGTTCTATGCACATTCAAGGAGGACAATTCTCTATGTCAGCGGTTCTCAACCTGTGGGTCGCGACCCTTTTGGGGGTCGAATGACCCTTTCACAGGGGTGGCCTAAGACCATCGGAAAACACATATATAATTACATATTGTTTTTGTGATTAATCACTATGCTTTAATTATGTTCAATTTGTAACAATGAAAATACATCCTGCATATCAGATATTTACATTATGATTCATAACAGTAGCAAAATTACAGTTATGAAGTAGCAATGAAAATAATTTTATGGTTGGGGGTCACTACAACATGAGGAACTGTATTAAAGGGTCGCGGCATTAGGAAGGTTGACAACCACTGCTCTATGTCAAAAAATGATCTACATGATATTGACCACGTTCTCACTGTGGGAGCACGGTGCGTGTAACTTGTCAGGTACTTTCCCTCATCTGAATAACTTCCCAGTAAAAACAGGTCCTTCCAGTGCACAGCCTGAAGCTCTGGGGGCAGAGCAGACACCTCTGGCTACACCAGCTCAGCTGTGTCCCTCTGTGTTTGTCCCCCAGGGGCCAGCTCAATACTAGGAAAGTCTACACGCCTGGGGACTTTCCCTGCTGTCTGTCAGGGAGGGCCAGGTTTGATTCACAAGAGCATCTAGCTGACCATAGGGATTAAATTGTGGATTCCGATGTCACACTGCTGACCTTCAGTCTCAGCCCTATTATGTCCCAGCCGTGTGACCTTACCAAGGTCCTCAACTGGGGAGCCTTAGTTTCTTCAAATGTAAAATGGGCATAACGATCAAACCTACTGCAAAGGCTGGTGTGAGGGTTAATGAAGTTACTGTACAGGGTGTGCTTTGCAACGCCTGATGCTTAGTCCCAGGAAATGTTCATCATCCTTGCAGGGCTGTCAACCCTGGAGTTCTGGGCCATAGCTTTCCTTCTCATGGGCTTGGGTGCCATAGCAACGTCATTCATGGGGCTCAAGAGATTTACTTTGTGCTCAGTTCACCCCATGTGGTGTAATGAGCCATTACCTATCTGCCAGCATTTGGTGAGAAACAGAAAAGGAAGGAGGTGAGGACTTTTTAGAGAACCACACTTTTTAAAATTTTTTTGCATACACTATGTTGCTTTTATTAACCCAGTATGGCATGCTACAGATACTGTACAGCATGAACATTTGTTCACTACAAAAATGGCTTCCAAACCATGAAAAATGAAATTGGAATAAGAGCACAAAATGGAATGGTAACATCACAACTGTTAAGAAACATCCAAAGTATTGACAGACACACACACACACACACACACACACACACACGTTCTAGTTATCATTTTAACAAACCAGAAAAAAATCAGAGACAGCTTAACGGTCACTTCATGTCAATCACAGTGGCACTGAATGAACAGGTTTATACAGCATTTTGCAACATAAACATGCCTAGGTGTTTTTTTGTTTGTTTTTTCATTTTCAAAATTTATTTATTTAAATTCTTTATTTATTTTTTCAGTTTTAAAGTTTACTACCTACTTGTATGTTGTATGTGTACATAAAAGCGGCAGCTGGTTTTTCCTGTAAGAGCAATCTAACATACAGAATTTTGGCCCTTAAAGGTTTATACCTCTTCATTTAAAATGTTTTTCTGGACTATCTACTACAAACACAATTAAACTACACACACATCTACCCATGTAACATCACAGCAAAACATGATACAAAAATCACAGCATCCAAAAGAGGGAGAAAGCCAGGGCCGCTGGGAATTTGGCATGTAAGGTTTTGCACAGTCAGTTCACGTGTTTGGGGTGCAGGGCATTCGACTGTGAGTTGCAAGGGAAGCGGGCTGGTTTCCACTGTTGCTCATACAGCGTCGCTAAAATTCAGAGACCCACCTTTGAAGTGTCTCCATCCCACCCCTTCAACACAGGGCGGACGGGAGAGTCCATTTCCTTTTCGGTAGGGCCCGGAGGCTCTGTTGATTTTTTTTTTTTTCCTGATAACTGGAGCAGGTTTCTCTCCCCATAGGGATCCCTTTCTTTCCCCTGAACCGGAAGAAAAGGTTGCCTTTCTCTCTCTCCAGTGACGGGCGAGAACAACGTTCCATTGACGATGTGAATGGAGCGTTTCTTGCCCAGACTCTGGCTGCTGCAGCGGCAGGGCCTTCCTCTCTCCTCTGGCTTCTGAGGAGGATGCTCCGCGGTCTCAGGCCACCAGGGCCGCCAGGACTCCTGCTTCTGGTACAAACTAAAGAAGGGAAGCTGCTCCACGCCAGGCCTTTTCCCCTGTGATCTCTGACACATGCCCGGCTTAGAATTATCCCGGCTTCACCTCCCTCCAGGCCCACCCTGACCACCCAGTAGCAACCTCTCCTTTCACACTATATTCCCTCACTCTGCTTCATTTTCCACTGGAGTTCTTGGCATGACCATGCCCACTTCTGTTAATGTGTTTACTGTCTGTTCTCCCAATCCCGGGAACGCAAGCTTGTTCATTGCCGAACCCCCAGTGTCTGGCAGATAGTAGGTGCTCAATAAATATTAGAGTAAATGAATGAATGAAGGGTGAATGCTACTTCTGATTTCCCTCTAAAATCCAGCAAAGGCCTTTCTGATTACTGGATAACTGAAGCCTAGTTGCAATTGCCCTGGGTTTCTGGAATGGACTGAGGCTGGCTCAGTCAACCCCCTGGCTGGACCCTCCTATGGGCTGGCAGACTGAAGGTGAGGACCTAGTCCCTGGTCTCTGAGCAGACGGAATCCAGCTGGTGAGACAAAGTGCCCAAAGGACGGTGTGAAATGAACCCAGGCAGAAGGAGAGCGGGTCTTAGACGCAGGAGCTCGGAGCGGGAGAGGGCAGGCTTGCAGGGCCTCCATTTCTCCGGCTCCTGTGGGGAGAAGGAGGCCAGGTGACTGCCCGTCAGCCCCCCAGCATTGGCGCTCTGAGAGTGAACCCAGAAACCATGCCAGTGTTTCCAGGAAGCACACGCCAACTGCTTGTGCTCTGTAGGGTTTTTTCCCCCTTTCCTTTTCTATCTCGCTGCTTCTGACAAATTAAAAGCAGCAGGAGCAATGTTAAAAATATTCAAACACAGCTACGAAAGTGCTATCAAAAGAAGAA
>NW_005871051.1:24396045-24397874 GCF_000147115.1 Myotis lucifugus
TTCTCTCTCTCTCTCTCTCTTCTACTTCTCTCTCTCTCCTCCTCCTCCCCCTCCTCCTCTCTCTTCTTCTTCTTCTTCTTCTTCTTCTTCTTCTTCTTCTTCTTCTTCTTCTTCTTCCTCCTCCCTCCCTCCTCCTCCTTCTTCTTCTTCTTCTTCTTCTTCTTCTTCTTCTTCTTCTTTCTTCTTCTTCTTCTTCTTCTTCTTCTTCTTCTTCTTCTCTTCCTTCCTTCCTTCTTTTTTATTGACTTTAGAGAGAGAGGAAAGGAAAGGGAAAGGGAGAAAGAAACATAGACTGGCTGCCTCCTGTACGCCATGCACTGGGGATCAAGCCTGCAACCCTGGCATGCGCCCTGACCTAGAATCAAACCGGTGACCTCTAGGTGCACTGGACGACACCCAACCAACTGAGCCAGCTTTCTTTCATTTTTTTAAAGAGCAACTGGAAGTCACTGAGATGCAGGGGGTGGAGACTAGGGATGCAGGGATACATTTGCATTTTGAAAGGTCACTCTGGCTGCAGTGCGAACATCTTAGAAAGTAATTTCTGCTTTGCAAATCCAATAAGCAGGGTTAGTATTCAGTTACTGGAAACAGAAGCTGAAGTCTTACAGCCAGATCTGAGTTTGAATCCCAGGTTCATTTCTACCACGGCCTTGGGTAAGCCAGCCTTTTAGAGCCTCAGTTAGCTCAAATATGAAATGGGATACTAATACCTCCTTCTGACTTGTTGTGAGGGTAAGATAATTAAAGTTAATAGTCTTGCTTGACACAAAATTCTTTTTGGGATTTTCAAAAGTAGAAACCCACTTTGATATTATATACGGTATGAAACAACCAAAGCTCAGGTCAGATGGGCTTTCAGCTCTGCTTGGAGAACACATCTTGAACTTCACTTGAACTTCACCTTAGAAATACCTTCTCCCACTTCTTTGAAATAAGAACAACACAATAATAAAACAACCGTTTATTAAACTGCTTGTACAAGGTACTGCAGTCATGCCTCCTGGTTTGGGCATTTATCAGATGATAGACCATGGAGAGATGAACAAGCCAAAAACATACAAATGACAAGTGAGCTTTATAAGTATAGAAACAGAGAAGTAAGCCATTGGCCGTTGGGTAAGTGGCTGTGTTGGTGATGAGTAAGTGACTGCCAGTATTTTATATTTAGCCAGAGTAGGGCTGGCAGATCAGTCCAGAATTGGACATTTCTCATTTCCTAAATAGCCCAGGGCCCTGCTACAGTGACATTCCAGTTGATCTTAAGTCAAGGGTGTTGCCCAAAAGACTCAAGAATCAAGTTTAAGAGGTTCTTGTTGGCCAGTGATGAGACCATGTAAGCACCAAAGATATGAAACACATCAAATACAGTGGGGCCTTGACTTACGAGTGTCCCGACTAATGAGTTTTTCGAGATATGAGCCGTCTCTCGGCCGATTTTTTGCTTTGAGTTGCGAGCTAAAATTCGGGTTACGAGCCAGCTTCAGATACCCCACCGCTAGTTGGCGCAGCGAACGTCACAGTGAACGCCACAACATCAGCCCAGCATCACGTGTCTCACTCGTTCACTTTATGATTTGACATACGAGTAATTTGAGTTACGAGCTCCGTCACGGAACGAATTAAACTCGTAAGTCACGGCCTCACTGTACGTTGAAATACTGGAGTTTATCGTGACACTGAAAAAAATATTAATCACTACTGCGAGGCGATACGAAAGCAATATGAAACCTGGATGCTAAACCTACTATCCCATTCCCCAGCTAAATGCCTTGGAGACTTGCCTCTATGGTGTGACGGGCAGGGAGGGTTGCTAACATCCTGCAGGC
>NW_005871051.1:24400342-24514509 GCF_000147115.1 Myotis lucifugus
ACAAGATGGAGATGCCCCGAGGGCACGGGCGTGAGTCCCGGGGGAGAGTTCGGGAGGCTGCATTTCGGGCGAGGGAGGGGGAGCAGACGGCAGGGTCCCAGGAGCGCCCCGAGGAGTTTGGGGAGAGTTGGGGGGGAAGAAGGCATCGCCGGGAGCTGTGTCATCCGGACGTGGTGGCGGCGTCCGCACGGGTTCCCTGCCCGGACCCGGGGGGTTCCCTGCCCGGACCCGGGTGTCGGGCTGTGCCGGGGAGCGGGGAGGCGCAGAGACCCGGAGACCACCGGCTTGACTTCCTGGGGCGGGTGGTGCTTGTTCATCTTTGCTTCAGTAAGCTTTATTTTGGTAAGGTTTTTGTTGCTGTGAAATTCCTTTTGGAAAGTTTGCAGATGATTTGGGAACTGACAGGTTGCTTTTATGCAGTAGTTACAGTATGTATAGATTCTAAGCAAGTCAATTGACGAAGTAGTGCTTACTAAATATTAAGAGCTTTATTGTTCCAAAACACCTCGTTCTTTCGTTTGTACTGTTCTTTCAAATAATTTGGTTACTCCCCTCTCTCCAACTTAAACACACACACACACACACACACACACACACACACACACCCTTTGTCATATTAATACTGAGACAAAGTACATGGCATATGAGAAAACATATTTGGAAAATGCAGGACATGTCCAGTAGTGTACGATTTACTTTTATTTTTAAGTTGGGCACAAAGAGGCATTATTAGTCTTCTAAGACTGTTATTTCTTCGGCATTTACTGGTGCCTCATAGGTTCTGAGTGAAGGTGTGGGGTGTTCTTACAAATACAGCGAAGTTCTTGTTCTTTTGGTGCTTACATTCTAGTGGGGGAAATGGTAATTAGATGAGAAAAATGTCAGGGGTAAGTATGCACTAAAATAGTATGATAGGAGAGACCTCCTCTGAGGTTACTTTTAGATTGGCAGTCAGGGAAGCACTGAGAATTTGACAAGTAGTGATATTACTGAATTACCCCAGCTTGGTAGAGCTGGGGTGGTATCTGAGATTGTCTGGTTCATGATTGTCATTTACAAATAGTTAAGTGACTTATGTTGGGCAACTTTGGTTCTAAAAATGAAGTCAATAGTCCAGTTCTTTTTAAGTGTATTTGACATTTATTATGTGCATAATAAGTATGTCTTTTACTTATAACACAAGGTCCTTTGATATATTTTAAGTATTTGGTTTGAAAAATATATATATTTACTGTTCTGGATTTTGACATTTCTTTGTAGCCCTTTATAAGTATAGTGGGGAGCATTTAATTTATTGCAGCAAATGCATAATATCAAGAAATACAAATTTCCTAGATTCCACGTTTCAGAAACATTCTGTGTAAAAGTATACCTCAGTGTGATGACAATTGCTTATTTTAGTGGGGTTTAATGTATAATAGATAGTGCTTCATATCTCTGTTTAGTGGTGATTCCACACATATTTATTGGTCACTTGGCCTGTGTCAGACACTGTGGGAGGCATTGGTGTTAGGTGGATCCTCCTATCCTTAAGGGGTTTGCATTCTAAGTATATACATTTAGTTACAATACATTATAACATTTCCTTTCTTTGAATGAGCTACCCATGAAATATGTAAATGATGGAGAAAATTTCATGGAGGACTTGATGCCTGAGCAAAGACCTTTAAACCCAAGATCCATTTGGCAGGTAGGTTCATAGAGTTGAAAGAACAGGTATTTATGAGCTAGATAAACCTGGTTTTGAATCCTGGCTCCACTACTAGCTATGTGGTATGGAGAATGCCACTCAGTCTCTTTGAACTTGAGTTTCCTCATCTATGACATGGTTTACCCTGTAGATTTTGGATGTAGATTAGGTTTCAATATTTGAGATAATGTGTCTGTAACATTTCATATAATGTCTGGTTCATGATAGATGCTCAGTAAATGAGAGGCATTGTTAACAAGGTGGAGAGGACATTTCTCAGGTAGGGAACAATATATGAAAGACATCAAAATGAGAATAACTTTATAAAAATCTCTCAGTTTTGATTTTTTAGCTATAACTCAAAACCTGACTCAAATTGGTTAAAAAATATAAAGGGGATTATTGTTTGGTTTTAAGTAAGACTTTATCCAATGGCTTAATGAGGTTGCCTAGATTTCCCTCGTCCAAAGATGGCTGCCTCCAGCTCCCAAAGCTGCATACTGTCCTTCCAGCTTGTCCATACATTCTGCAGTTCACTCCTGGTTAGCTTGAACCAGTGCCTTTATTGGACACCTGTTCTATGCTGACTTCATTGGAACCACGAGGATCCCCAAATAGAATTCCCAAGTCAGAAATCTGGTATTCTTGGGAATGGATGCTGGATCAAATGTCTACTGCAGAAATACTGAAGGGACTGTAAGCTCCTGAGGATTTTTTTTCTTTCAAAATCAATAATGCAGGAAAATAATTTAACGGTAACATAACTATTGAGTTTAATAATAAATAAATATTATTTAGATGACATGGCATAATTGAAAGAATGTGAATTTGGAAGTCAGATTTTTGACACCTCCGCAAGCTTTATGACTTAGGGCAAGTAATAGCCAGGCCATAATGTGTGCAGATTGTCCTGGAGCCATCCCCTCAGCCTCAGTTTCTTCATTTGTGATAAGAAGATGATAGAAGGTTGCTATTCATTGAACATATACTAAATGTGAGGGCAGGGCTTATGTAGTAGATATAAAACAGGGGTGGGCAAAAGACAGATACAGTTGTTTGTATGGGAAATCCTATAAAATAAAAGGCTAATATGCAGATTGACAACAGCAGAATGACTGGTTGCTATGAGGGCACTGACAACCACAGGGCAGATGCTCAAGCAGGAGCTGCCCCCTGGTGGTCAGTGTGCTCCCTTAGGGGGAGCACCGCTCAGCCAGAAGCTGGGCTCACAACTGGCGAACTCAGGGGTGGTGGCAGGAGCCTCCACAGCAGTCAGACATCACCCGAGGGCTCCCGGACTGCGAGAGGGCACAGACTGGACTGAGGGACCCCCCCCCCCGCCCCCCGCCAAGTGCATGAATTTCGTACACTGGGCCTCTAGTAATACAATTATCCTATCCAATAATAGACAAACATGGTAATTAACCATACCTCCGACACACTTCCCATTGGCTAATCAGGGCGATATGCAAATTAACTGCCAACCAAGATGGCGGCCGGCAGCCAGGCAGCTGAAGCGAACAGGAGGCTTGGTTGCCCCAGCGATGGAGGAAGCCAAGGTTCCCCGCCTGCCGTTGGCGGCCTCTGAGCTGCACTCTAAGAAACAATGTTGCAATTATAGAAGCTAAACAAACCCCAGAAACCTGCTTTCAGCCAGCCAGCCTCGGAGCTGGAGCTGCAACAGTGTTTCAATTATAGAAGCCAAACAAACCCAGATACCTGCTTTCAGCAGCTGAGGTCTCAGAGCTGGAGCCGAGCCTCAGAGCTAAAGCCGGCTCTCAGTTCCAGTGACAGCCATAGAAGGTAAATAAATCCCAGAATAAAAAAGAAAAAGAAAAAAAGGAGAGGTTGGGAGCTTCAGTCACCCGCCAGCCTGAAAACGGCCCTCAGCCCCTCACCGAGACTCGTCAGGCACCCCAGTGGGGACCCCCACCCTGAAGGGGGTGTGACCAGCTGAAAACAGCCATCATCCCCTCATCCAGGCTGGTGAGGCACCGAAGCGGGACCCCCACCCTGATCCGGGACACCATTCAGGGCAAACCAGCCGGCCCCCACCCGTGCACCAGGCCTCTATCCTATATAGTAAAAGGGTAATATGCAAACTGACCCTAACAGTAGAAAGACTGGGAATGACTGGTCACTATGACACACACTGACCACCAGGGGGCAGATGTTCAATGCAGGAACTGCCCTCTGGTGGTCAGGGCACTCTCACATGGGAGGAGCTCTGCTCAGCCACAAGCCAGGCTGATGGCTGCCAGTACAGCGGTGGTGGTGGGAGCCTCTCCTGCCTCCTCAGCAGCGCTAAGGATGTCGGACTGCAGTTTAGGCCTGCTCCCCGCTGGCAAGTGGACATCCCCCGAGGGCTGCCGGGCTGCCAGAGGGATGTCTGATTGCCATCTTAGGCCCAGTCCCCTGGGTAGCGGGCCTAAGCCAGCAGGTGGTCATCCCCCGAGGGGTCCCAGACTGCGAGAGGGCACAGGCTGGGCTGAGGGACCCCCCCCCCCCCAGTGCACAAATTTTTGTGCACCGGGCCTCTAGTTAGTAAATAATAATACAAGAATAAACTGTGGTTCATGTACTCACAAGTCTAAAACTGCTTTTGCCCACCCCTGTATTTTAAAGAAGGCATGCTAGCTGCCATTCAGAAACCTTGATGTGCCTAGAAAATGCCCATACACACTAAATGGTGTATACTATCAGAATTCTAAACTTTAATATAGTCACATCTTTTATCATTAATTTAATATCTTTGTTTAAGTAAATTAAATGCTAATATTACTAGACTCAGCTAATATTTTCTTTATTTTCAGAGGGCTGTCTTGTATTTGTGTATGATTTTCATTCAGAATACATAATTCATTTCAGATTGTGAAACTTGAAAATAGACTTCAGATTTAGATGTAGCTAAACTTTTCTTTATTGAGGCAGAATGGGGTGATGTAGCAGATTGATTTGTCACTGTCAGGTTCTATCAACAGAAATACTTCTATTACAACCGATAATAAAATGTTAAATACTTAATTTTAGACCAAATTGTTTGTTTTGTGTAGACAAGCATTATTATAACCAGTGAATAATATAAGAATTGTTCTATCTTTAAAAAATGATTTATAGCCCTGGCAGGTGTTGCTAAATGGTTAGAGTGTCAGCCTGTGAACTGGAGGGTCTCGAGTTCTATTCCCAGTCAAGGGCACTACCTGGGCTGTGGGTTCACTCCCTATCCCTCATCAGGAGCATGCAGAAGGCAACCAATTGATGTGTCTCTCTCACATCAGATGTTTCTCCCTCCCTCCCTCTCTCCCACTGTCTGTTAAAGAGAAAAATATCCTCGAGTGAGGATTAACAACAACAAAGTTATTCATTATTTTTCAGAAAGTGTTTAGATAAAATAAAAAATAACATTTGAGAAATATATACTTTGTTTCTCTTAATATCAGCTATTTTATGTGCACAGTACATTTAATCTTGGAATTTTACCAGTGGATAAATGTAGCTGTATAGTAACTTAAACTCTGTTAATTTTGTGTGCATTTTGACTTACAGTGAATCTTGCAAGAATATTAACTTTTTAAAATTAAAGTTGAACAGATGAAAAGAGGCATTTTATTTATTTTTATATAGTTACTAGAGACCTGATGCATGAAAATTTGTGCAAGAGTAGGTCTTCTTTCCCCCGGCTACTGGCACCGGCTTCCCGCCAGCACTGGCTTCCTTCTGGCACCAGGAACCCGGGCTGCTTCCCTCCTCTGGCTGCCCGCAGGCACCCGGGACCCGGGCTGCTTCCTTCCTCCTGCTGCCCACAGGCACCCGGACCCGGGCTGGCTTCCCTCTGGCCCCGGCTTTGTCAGGAAGGACATCCAGAATGATGTCGGAAGATGTCTGGTCTAATTAGCATATTACCCTTTTATTGTTATAGACTAGAGGCCCGGTGCACAAAAATTTGTGCACTTGGGGGGGGGCGTCCCTCAGTCCCACCTGTGCCCTGTCGCAGTCTGGGACCCCTCGGGGGATGACCATCTGCTGGCTGAGGCCTGCTCCCCAGGGGATTGGGCCTAAGATGGCAATCAGACATCCCTCTGGCAGCCCGGCAGCCCTCGGGGGATGTCCACTTGCCAGCGGGGAGCAGGCCTAAACTGCAGTCCGACATCCTTAGCGCTGCTGAGGAGGCAGGAGAGGCTCCCACCACCACCGCTGTACTGGCCGCCATCAGCCTGGCTTGTGGCTGAGCAGAGCTCCTCCCATGTGAGAGTGCCCTGACCACCAGAGGGCAGTTCCTGCATTGAGCATCTGCCCCCTGGTGGTCAGTGTGTGTCATAGTGACCAGTCATTCCCAATCTTTCTGCTGTTAGGGTCAGTTTGCATATTACCTTTTTACTATATAGGATAGAGGCCTGGTGCACGGGTGGGGGCCGGCTGGTTTGCCCTGAATGGTGTCCCAGATCAGGGTGGGGGTCCCGCTTGGGTGCCTGGCCAGCCTGGGTGAGGGGCTGATGACTGTTTTCAGGCTGCCCGCACCCCCTTTAGGGTGGGGGTCCCCACTGGGGTGCCTGGTCAGCCTGGATGAGGGGCTGATGGCTGTTTTCAGGCTGCCCGCACCCCCTTCAGGGTGGGGGTCCCCACTGGGTGCCTGGCCAGCCCGGATGAGGGGCTGAGGGCTGTTTTCAGGTGGGCCAAGCCTGCAACTGAAGCTCCCAGTCTCTCCTTTTTTTTTTTATTCTGGGATTTATTTACCTTCTGTAATTGAAACTTTGTTGCGGCTCCAGCTCCGAGGCTGGCCAGCTGAAAGCAGGTATCTGGGGTTTGTTTAGCTTCTATAATTGCAACATAGTTGCTTAGAGTGCAGCTCAGAGCCCAGCCACGGTAGGCGGGGAACCTTGGCTTCCTCCATCGCCGGGGCAACCAAGCCTCATGTTTGCTTCAGCTGTGTGGCTGCCCGCCGCCATGTTGGTTGGCAGTTAATTTGCATATCACCCTGATTAGTTAATGGGAAGCGTAGCGGAAGTATGGTTAATTACCATGTTTGTCTATTATTAGATAGGATAGATTAGCAGTAGATTACAATCAAATATCCTTTAGGAGTTCTGCTTATATATAGTATTTATTTCCTCATGAGGTCACAGTGGGCAGTGACTTATATCCTTAAATTCCTGTTCACTTAAAAAAAGTTTTTATTGATTATAGAGAGAGGGAGAGAGAAACATCAATGTGAGAGAGAAACATGTATTGGCTGCATCTTGCACATCCTCTACTGGGGATCTAGCTGCAACCCAGACATGTGCCCTGACCAGTAATCGAACCCAGTGACCTCTCAGTTCATGGGATGATGCTCAACCAGTTGAGCCACTCCTGCTGGTCTCCTTTTCACTTTTTTTTAGTGCTATAACGTGGTTACATTCAGGGAGATATTTTGACAATGTATTACAATTTAAATTTACTGTAAGTGGGAAAACTATTTGATACATTTTCAGTTGCTAAATTTTGCAGGCCCTATGATGGGGGAAGTAGGAAAATCAGTACAACTAATAATATGAGAAGATATGAAAATTCTTCCTCATTCTCTCTTCAAATCTTTATCTCTTAATAAATCTTGGTGGCTCTAACTTGGAACACTAACTTAGAACAGTTGTGTTCAGTAAATATGTATTTCTACAAAAGTGCTAGTTAGTATATAGTAAAGAAACGTGATATTTTTGGGAAATGTAAAAAAATCACTCAAGTTTTCTAAGAATGCCTTTTTTTTATCAGTTAAAGAAAACACCCTGTAAGTATATATCAGGTTTAATATTGACAAGAACTGTTTATTTTTCATTCTTTTTTAATTTAATTTTTAATTCAATTTTGATTTTCATCAAAAGAATACATGCATATAATTTAAAAATAGAAAGGCTTATAGTGGACAAAAATAGACATCTATTGCCTTCTTCCATTTCTTATTACCATAGACAGTGATGTTGGACTCTTGTCTGTTTCCTCTTTCTATTTTTGACCCTCCAATCCCCCAACCTTTGTCTGATTTATTTGGTAATCTTTTAAGGGTTCTGTGGTGGGAATCAACTCTAGCTGGCTTCTCCCAACCCTGCAGGAGCTTCAGTTTTTATTTTTACTCTGTAAAGTCAGTTACTGCTGGTATACTCACATTTTATCTTACAAATTTTGTTTTTCAAGAGCAATAGTGTGCTTTGGGGCTCCTCCCTTGTTCTCTTTCCCTCTGTCTCTTTCTGGGTTAATGCATTTAATGCCTTTGCTGTTATTTCAGAGGGGTTTAGAGAGAAGGTAAAGACATTCTTGAGTTTTGTCTACTTTTTACTGGAATGTCTTAATTAAGTTGTTACTTGAGTATAATTTTCTAGATGCTTGCCCTAAATGTAAAAAGGAAGTTACAGTTTAATAATTGTGATTTTCAGAAAAACAAAATAACAACTGTGTTTTACACCATGGGGTGTGTGTGTGTGTGTGTGTGCGTGTGTGTGTGTGCGTGTGTGTGTGTGTGTGTGTGTCTATTTTCAGTGTTTTAAAGTTGGGTTCTGGATGATATTAAATAACTAGTATTGGAATAGATTTAAATGTCAAATTAACTTTATTACTTTATGCCAACAATAGCAAACCCTTAAATTTCCATAGCCTATTGGCAATATTTTACCAGCTTCTCCCCCAGCAGGGGAAAAACAATTTAATAACACTAACTAAATAAGCTTTCTTACTTATTCATCCAGCACACATTGTTATTTGAGATGAACAAATGGGTATTAGCAAGATTGTTTGAGGCATAGTTAAGAGCAGCATATGGAATGAGTCACACCATCTGGTTGCATTGATACCTGGGTGGTGGTTGTTAAAACTCCCAATTCCTGGGATCTGCATATGACTTAATTATACTGCAAAAACATATTGAACTACACCAATAGATGAGTTTGGAACATCTTAAAACCAATTAACTGGCAAACATCTTTCAAAATATCAATACTGCTATTATTAAATGAGTCATTATTTAAATTATATATATATACACATACACTAACCTGGAGACTTAAAATATGTTTTTTAGGATCCAGAATGGGTGGTACCTCTATATTGGCACTGTAAAAATGATGTGGTATACTTGCTCAACACTTATTGAATAGTTATGACTAATGTCATTACAGTAAAATGTTTGCAAACACTGAATTCACATGACAGCTAGACAAGGTTAGAGAAAAAGGGAAGTGGCACTAACTTCCAGGAATACACCTTAAAAATAATTAGATAAATAAAAATTCATTTTTGATCAATTAAAGATTTTGTTCATTAATGATATCTTGTAGGTGGAAATTACTGTGTTCAGTTTCTTCTGCTATGCAATCTCCATTTCTGTTGTATGACTTACCAAGAGCTAGAAGGAAAATAATTTGTTAATTTAAAATTTAAACCAAACCTAACTCAACACAGAATTCTCTACTTTGAAATGTGAAGCAGATAAAGTGCAATAGAGTGTGCCATCTATCTCTGAAAGTTAGAGGGAGAGAAAGAAGGACAGGATATGAAGGTTGAGGGGCTCTGTTACTTATGAATTCTCTTATTGTTTTGATTTAAAATAACATTACATACCATTTTTAATTACTCAAAAATGTTTCCAGAATATTATTGAAAGACTTTGGTTTGTAATTTTACAGCATTGTTAAATTTCAGTTAGCAAGGATGATTGCAAGATGACTATTCTGTAAGAGTATTGATAATCTGCTCTACAACCTGGATTCCAAATGACCCCTTTACCAGAGGACATGACTGCCAAAGTAATTTTATGAAACTTTGTATAAATTACTTTGTTACTTTGCAGAGATTATTTGACCCTTATTCTTCTGGGTGGAGTAGCCACTTTGTGATATTTGGACAAAATGTAAATAGTTCTTACTCTCTCTGAGCACATTTCTGTTCATTTTTTTATGTGCATGATAAAACATCAAGAAACTCAAGAGATAGCGTCTTAAGGCCGTCTGTACAGAAAAGACATCAAGGTTGTAAAAGACCTTAAAAATCATTTAATCATGTATCTACCTATTTTTCAGTTCCCTTCTCCAGGGCCCTACTGTTTTCTCTTGAACACTTACTGCCTCATGAGGTGATTAATAATGTCCCTTATTATCAAACCTCACTTGAATTGATGAAGAGAGAGAACTTTATTCATATTGTTAATAACTTTGCTTCCTTAGGTTAGTTTAATTTTCTAAATTAGCCTCAAACTTAAAGGTATAGCTATTTGATTAGAATATTTGTGTAGCTCCATACATAACACATTATCATATTTTCTTAAAAATGAAAATATTAAATAATCAATTACTTTTTGAATTCTTTACCATAGGGCTCTCTCACATATATTGTCTTCTCCCTTCATCAAAACACACTAAAGCATTGTTTGTGTTTCCTAGAAGGTCATGTGTTATAGGTACTATGTATTTCTAACTAGGTAGTCACTGAATTTATCTCCAAGTATATTATTTAGTGTGGGTCTAGCCAAACTTACCTTGACGTATCTGTTGTGGGGATTAATAGTTCAAAATAATTTTAGATACCTTTAGTTTATGAAATAAAAGCATTGTTCCAAGTTTAAATGTACTAGCTAAAAATGTTTTGCATTGATGTAGAATTTTAAAATTATAGTATATAATAGTAAATTTGTAAAATATTTTCTCTCTTAGGCGAGGGTTAAATCCACCACACAGGGTGAAATCTATCTCCATGACAACATTCACACAACAGGAAATTGAATTCCTACAAAAACATGGAAATGAAGTAAGTGTTTTTACAATTTCAACTTTTTTGTTGGCAGCCATTTTAATAAGATTTAATAAGTTGTTTAGAATGGTGAATTTCACTGTCTTAAAAAAAGTTATTTTTGTATTTTATATTTAGGTATTTTAGTATATAGTCATTTAATTTATTTAGAATTAATGTTTGCTATCTAAGTACTTTGCTTTAACCTGAGGTGAAATACATATATTTAAAATTCATCAGTGATGACTATAAAAGGCATTTTAGAAGATGTCTAGTATTGGAGTAACTGTTAGTCTTTGCTTTAAAAGATTTTTAAAAAAAAGAACTTTATGGTGTTATCGTAAACTTTTGTTAGGCTGTTGTGTGATCAGCTTTCACTTGAGCTCCCCTCCTTCCTATATACTACATTTTATGTGATTTTTAATGTTATATTGAACTGGTGCTCAGAAGGTAGGAGGCTGGTAGTTCTGAGGGCACAGCATAGTGTCATGGGAAACCCAATAGTGTAAATATTTGGAGAGGAGTGTTGTCCTTCCACTCTGTTTTATTGGGCTTCCAGTAATTCCTTTCTGTTTGTTTGCTTTTTTGTTTTTAGTTCCATATTTTGCATTAGTAAAAGATGGTGATGTAATATTTTTTAAAAACTATTACAAAAAAATCATAAAGAAAGTGGGCATATTTTATGACCTCGAGTAAGGATGAGCCAGTCACCTAATTAATTAATAGCCATTATACTTTTACTAGTAGCCCAGTGTACGAAATTTGTGCACATTAAAAGGGAATTAATTAGCGGAGATATTTTAATATTGCTATTTGCCCTTCCTCTATAATAGAAGTGTGAGAGATGAAAGGAAATTAGTAAAATGTATATGAAAATAATATATAAATTTATTAATAAATAAAAGTAACAAAAGGTATAACAACAACAGAGGCATGATATAAAAACGACAAAAACATGATATGAAAACAACAAAAATATGATACAAAAACAACAGTGATGCAAACAATGACTGATAAAGTGATTAAAATTATTCTAATATCTCCCTGTACACCACATTAAGAGTGAAAACACTTTCAGAGTGCTTGACTAATTTCCCTTGTGATGAAGTATTTAGAACTTTAACTAACGTCACATGCTCTTTAAACTCGAGAGAAAGCAACATATAACTGAACATGTGCGAAAACGGTTTCAGGTAGGAATATGCCTACCCTGTCTAGAGTTTGTCCTTGTGATTTATTAATAGTCATCACAAATGCTGGCATCACCGGAAACCATCATCGAATCAATTTAAATGAGAGGCCAGTGTCAGATGGGGATAAATTAATTCTTGGAATCAGAACAACCTCTCCTTCTGCAGATCCTGTTAATACTTCAGCTTCGATAATGTTAGGTCGTAATCTTTTGATAATAAATCTGGTACCATTACAAAGACCCCATTTACTATTGAGATTTCTCAGTAGCATGATGATTGCACCCACTTTCAATTTTAATTTGTGACACGGCATTCCGGAAGGAGTAATACTATTAAGAAATTCGATGGGAAAATTTTCCTTTTCAGCATCATCTGTGGAATCAATGGAATCATCACTCAAATATGTATGAAAATCTCCATCGAGTATATCCAAAATTTCTTCATTTAATTTTTGAACATGCTCATTTTTTGGACAAAGAATTGCACGTTTAGATATATTTTTAATATTATCTATAGATATAGTATTTCCAAAGGTAGCTTTAATAATAGATCCATTACAAATCATTTCACAGGGGATTTCAATAATATCCATTCCTAAATGAAAACTGCTATCAAGTTTGCCATCTCCAAGTTTTACTAACCATCCACTATAAGCAGAATCCTCTGATCTCATATTTGTTGTAAGAGACAACTTTCTGAAACATCCCCAAACATTGCAGTACTTTACACTTGTTTGTACTATGGCCGATCCCATAGCATGTGGTACAATACTGAGACATTGTCGAAAATCCCCTCCAAGAAGGAGAACTTTCCCACCAAATACAACATTCAGACTCATAATTTCTCTTAGTAATCTGTCTATGGCATTTATAGCATGACTGGGTGCTATGGTGCATTCATCAATAATGAGAAGTTGGGCCTTTTTAATAGTTTAAGCAACTTCACTCTTTATATCGAGTTTGGAAATTGAAGTTTCATTTAATGGAATCAGTAATTTATATTGGGAATGAAAGGTGCTTCCACCGAGAAGTAAATTTGCAGCAATTCCTGTAGACGCTGTGGGTAAAACAGTACCACCACGACCTCTAATATAATGCATTAAAACTTTATACAGATATGCAGGTGAATAGGATTCCTAGCTGGCAGGCCCCTGACAACAGGCTGGCCACCTGTCGATTCCGTGAGGAATGGGGCTCCCTCCTCCCTCCTGTCAGGGTCTGGGGTGCAGGTGAATTGGGGTTCCTGGCTGGCAGGCCACTGACAGCAAGCTATCCAGCAGCAGATTCTGTGAGAAATGGGGCTGCCTCCTCCCTACTGTCAGGGTCTGGTTTGAAGGCCGGCCACGCCCCCTTTTGGGCCAGACCCAGAGTTCTACCACGCTGTGGCCTCCGCCTCAGCAACCCAGGACTGACTGCTGCTGGGTGCTCCTGGTGCTCCGAGGGTAAGTTCTTCCCTCAGGCCTCGCGGGAAACAGCTCGGGAGGGTGCAGCCCTTGGCAAGGCAACCCAGGACTCAGTATTTCCACGCTCCGCTCCAAGGGTGGGTTCCTGCCTGAAACCTCGCCCTCCGGGAGACAGCTGGGGGAGGGCGCAGCCATTTCCAAGACAACCCCTGCAGGACTGACTTCCTTCCGGTTGGTTGAGCTTCGGGACGTGATATTACACCCAGGGTTTTTATATAAGTAGATAGGCAATTCATCACTTCCAATAAAGGAAAGAGTAGTTTCGTTGTACTGTTCTGGTTGTATTTTTTTGATACAAGAGAAGTTAAGTGTTAAGATTTTGTTAGTTTCAATCTTCTCTCACCTTCAGAAGATATATGCAAGCATTTTTCACTCTACGTGTCTTTCTTCCAAATACTTGATAATAATACCTTAAACTTGCTTGCCTACTTGTGATGCACATGTGTTTTTGGTTCTAAAATAGTGAAGAAGTGTAAATTCAAGACTTAATGAAATATTTTTAAGTACATGGATTTCTAGAAGTGAGCACTTTGCAGTTTCCAGATTTTATAATCAAGTTCCAGACTGATTGTGGTACATTATAGGAAAATCTAAAGCTAGAAGGAAGTGCAGAAAGTTTGTAATGACATTTCAGTATAGAATAATATATTTACAGATTAAAATACAATTTGGACTATTTGTATAAATTTTAGAATTAGCCTAGTACTGAAAATTTTAAATTACTTTCTTAAAATGTTGACCTAGTATGCAAAATTTTGGACATCAGAATGAAATCAGAAATAAAAGTGTATTATTGTTTTTTTTGTGTGTGTGTGTGTTTTTTAATATATTTTATTGATTTTTTACAGAGAGGAAGGGAGAGGGATAGAGAGCTAGAAACATCGATGAGAGAGAAACATCGATCAGCTGCCTCCTGCACACCCCCTACTGGGGATGTGCCCGCAACCAAGGTACATGCCCTTGACGGGAATCGAACCTGGGACCCTTGAGTCCGCAGGCTGACGCTCTATCCACTGAGCCAAACCGGTCAGGGCTATTATTGTTTTTTTAGATTAAAAGTCTAATGACTGTAACAGAACTGGAAAGGTAACAAACAGCTCATTGGGGAAATAAGTAAAAATATCCAAACTTGTTAGTTGATAAGTTTAGGTGGAAATTGGTGCCAAAATATTAAGATTTCTCAAAAAACAAATTGTGGTAATGACACTTAACGTGAGATATCTCTTAAACATTTTTAAAGTGTATAATACAGTGTTATTGACTATAGACACAGTGCTATAGCAGATCTCTAGCACTTACTCGTCTTACAGACTGAACTTTTTACCCATTGAACAGCACTTCCCCATTCTCCTTCCCAGCCCCTGGCACACTGCTGTACTTTCTGCTTCTATGAGTTTGACTATTTTAGATCTCATATAAGTGGAACCATACAGTATTTGTCCTTCTGTGACTGGCTTATTTCACTTTAGCAAAAAGTCCTCAAGATTTATTCATGTCTCACATATGTCAAGGATTTCTGAGGGAACATTTTTTAAGACTGTAATATCAAAATGAATTTAGAAAATATGAAAGGCGCTGCTTGATTTTAGATAGCCCATTATGTCAAAAGGTAGAAACAAAATATAAATATGAGAGATGACTGGAACGGGTTCATGACTCTTAAATTCTAAAGAGTCAGTCAGATTGATAGGCCACTTGGAATCCTCACCATGACAGTCACTGAGCTCAATACTGTGGATGCAGTTACAGATCTGTGTGCATCGGCTTAGCTGACATAACACTACAGTTGAATTGAGGGAGACAGATATGTAACATATTACAATATGGTGTTAGATAATTAAGATGAGTAAGAATTTCAGAAGTTATATGGTGACAAGGAGAGTGTTGGGAAACTCTCACAAAGACCATGACACGTTTGCTGGTTTTTGAGAGAAACTAGGACTTAAGCTGGCAGGAAAAGATATTGAAGGCAGAGCAAACACTGCACAAAGAAAAGGGAAATTTGCAATAGTTCTTACTGTTAGAAAACATACTGACCTTTTAAATGCTTGTTAAGGAATATAGGCATACCTTCTTGTGTCCCTAAGGACATCTTAGAACCAAAATATTCAGGTAGGTATATTTGATTCTTTACCATATTAGCAATATCTGTGTTCTTAAAAACTTAAGGTATGTGTAAAATGTGAGGACTAATATTATGAAGTGCAGGATGGTTGGTACAACTTCATAAAAATACAGACTTCAACTGCATGTGCTTTATCGTCAGTTTATCATATTTAAACCTTTAAATCTTAAAGACAACATGCATACAAAAAAGTATACAGATTTTAACTATGTAAAGAACCATACTTAAATCACATACAATTTTGGGTGAAAAAGGCACTATCATGCATCTTGTATGTGAATGGGTTCACACGTGAGGATGAGTACTTCTGAAGTTAAAAGATCGAAAGTATATTGACTTTGGAAGCAGTCTTGGATCTTCTGCCCCCAAGTGGGAGTTTTAGTGTTCTGAGGGGCATGTTGAGTTGTCACGCCTGGGGTTGTTACTGGCTTCAGCAGGTAAATTCCATGGTTGTTGGATGGCTCAGAATGTGTTGAAAGAAATAACCTACATTACACATGCTTTTCATATTCTTCCAGACATTTTTGTATGGGAAATACCTGTTAACAATCATCTGCATGTATAACTTAAGTCTATTTTACATGCTTGCATTACTGGTATAATTGTAAACAACTTGTTACCAAAGGAAGTCATGCTGCCAAGTCCAGAATTAGGATGGGAGGGGACTGCCAAGTTACCTGGCAAAGGGCATGGGCACAGGGAAGCCAGTAATTGAGACCATCAATGCAGTGGCTTAGCACATGTGAATATCTAGAGATGTTTCACTTTTCATTCAGAACTTTGAAAATTGTTTATTGTTTGGAGAATCACAACACTGATGACAACACAATTCATGGTATTTGGGTCATTAATAAAGTAATCTGTATTGGTATGCTTTGGTAGCTGTGGTAAGCAAGTAGTGTTATTACTATATGTATCAAGGACACGATTGATATTTCTAAAAGTATGTCATTAGTTTCTACAGGTATGGCTTGCAAATTAGTTGACTAGTTAAGTATCCTCAGATTCCAACAATGTGTTCACTGGGGCAGATGTGTATGTTTTTAGGTTATAGAATATAGTATGCCAGAAGTTAGTACAATATTTTGCAGCAAAGCAGTTTGCATTTAGCATTTGTTGAAATGGTTTTGAGATTTATTCCAAAATTAAAATATTTCCGTATATTATCTTATAATGCTTTCTTTTGTATCAGAAGTTGCTTTAAAAGAGTGTGTGTATGTAGTGGTTTCACCCATATGTCTTCTTTCATGATATGGGTAAATCATGGCTCCATGGTTAAAGAAATTTCACTATTGGGTTAACTTCTGAATACCAGAGTTAATGGAAGGAGGGCTGATGAACAGTGCTATAGATAATGAAATAAAAAGAAAATGTAGAAGTAATTTTATTTTGAAACCTACAATTTTTCTTTTCCAGTAGCAAATTTACTTTCCTGATTCTTTTAGGACTGAGAGTAAATGGTTACTACTGATGCTCCACAGGCATATAAACTACATGTAGAAAGGAAATCATGCATTGATTGACAGTATTTGATCTTTATGCTAGACTGGTAGCCCCCATCGTGCGATATCGTACGCAGTAGGCTGCCCGCCGCTTCCATGGGAGCCGGTGGGAACCACAGCGCGCCGCTGGGAGCCGTGCGGCTTCTGCAGGAGGCGGAAGTGAGCCGCTGGCGCCCATGGGAGCCGGGAAGGAGCCGTGCTGCTTCTGTGGGAGCCAGGAGGGACCCATGCTGCTTCCGTGGGAGGCAGGTCCGCCGTCTCCTCTCCGGGCCTGCGCTCGGCCGCGGAGGCTGCGGGTTGGCCCCTCTGTCCCTGTCCCTGTCCGCTCCGGCTCCGGGGGGCCGGCCCCTTGTCTCTGTCTCCATCTCCGCTCTGGGCCTCACTTGTGTGCACAACCTCCTCCTGTCTGGTCATGAACCGTTATGCCGTCCCAGCCTAATTTGCATATTTCATATATCCTATCTAATAATAGACAAACATGGTAATTGACTGTACCTTTGTTGTGCCTCCCATTGGCTAATCAGTGCGATATGCAAATTAACCATCAACAAGGTGGCTAATTTGCATACTGCAGACAGGGCGGGACAGTGTGAGTGCGAGCCGCCATCCAGGCCCCCGAGTTCGACCCTAGAAGCCGCCTGCCTGCCGCCCGTGATCGGATCCGATCCCAGGCCGCGGGACGGCCCCAGAAGCCCCAGAAGCCGCCTGCTGCCCATGATCAGATCTGATCCCGGGCCGCTGGCCGGCCCCAGAAGCCCCAGATGCCGCCTGCCTGCCGCCCATGATGGATCCGATCCCTGGTCGCACGCCGGCCCCAGACGCCCCAGAAGCCACCTGATATGGCAGTAACTCTATCAGTAAGCACTCTGAAAGTCAGTGGAATAAATACACCAATTAAAAGACAAATTATGAGAGTGAATCAAAAACAAGACCCACTTTAAATATAAAGACACATATAGATTAAAAGTAAATGAATTAAGCTGCAGCCTGTTTAGCTCAATGGATAGAGCATTTGCCCGTGGACTGAAGGGTCCCAGGTTCGATTTCAGTCAAGGGCATGTACCTCAGTTGTTGGCTTGATCCCCAGTCCCTATCAGAGCATGTGCAGGAGGCAACCAATCAATGTGTCTCTCCCTTTTCCTTCACTCTCTCTAAAATTCAATGGAAAAATATCCTTGGGTGAAGATTAACAAAAACAAAGTAAATGGATTAAGTAACATTGAAGAGATTATAAGAAAAATATATTCCAAATTTTGTTAGTTGTATAATGGTTATGTTTAAATTATTAACACCTAAGAAATTGGGTGAAGGGTACATATAATATGCTGTAGTATTTTATAGGGTTTTTTTTACATGTATGAGATTATTTCAAATTAAAATATTAAAAAATTTAAAAATTAATAAAATATTAATTGAAATGTATCTGCATTACATGAAAAATCTCCTAATTGCTTCTAGCATAATTTATTAAATTGTGCTAAAATTTACAAGGGTTCAATTAAAAGATATCTTAATTCTAAATGATATAATAGAAAATATATAATAGTGCAGTTATAAGCACTTATCTGAAAATAAAAATTTAAAGAAGTGAATTTAAAGAAGGGATTAGCCAAAGAAAATATATGCACAATCCATGGACACAGACAACAGTATGGTGATGGTCAGAGAGAAGTGGGGGGCAAGAGCTGGGTAGAGGGGGCAAAAGGGGAGAAATAGGGACATCCTATATAATAATAATAAAAGGCTAATATGCAAACTGACTGAACGGCAGAATGACCGGTTGCTATGATGTGCACTGGCCACCAGGGGGCAGACGCTCAATGCAGGAGCTGCCCCCTGGTGGTCAGTGCACTAACATATGGGGAGTGCCACTCAGCCAGAACCTGGCTCATGGCTGGCCAGTGCAGAGGTGGTGGCAGGAGCCTCTCCCACCTCTGTGGCAGCACTAAGAATGTCCAGCTAACGGTTTAGACCCGATCCCTTGGGGGCCTAAGCCTTTAGTCGGACATCCCCCGAGGGTTCCCTGGCTGCCAGAAGGATGTCTGACTGCAAGCTTAGGCCTGGTCCCCCAGGGAGTGGGCCTAAGTCAACAGGTGGACATCCCCCAAGGGGTCCTGGACTGCAAATGGGCGCAGGAAGGGCTGAGGGACCCCTCCTCCCCCAAGTGCACAAATTTTTGTGCACCGGCCTCTAGTATATATATTATAAAAATAACCCCCAAATACCAACTATTGTTTTATTGTTGTTAATCCTCACCCGAGGATATTTTTCCATTGATTTTTAGAGAGAGAGGAATGGAGGGAGAGAATGGAAGAGAGAGAGACATTGACATTGATGTGAAAGACTAGTAGCTATTTTCTAAAGCATCCTGTTCTATAAACTATAATATGTGTTGGTCATTCTCAGTACAGAATAGTGGACTCTGAAAAGTGGAAGGCCAGTATCCGAAAGAGCCTAACGGACATTATCAGAGCAGAAACAATAAGCTTTTGAGTGAATCCTAAATCAGTGCATGGAACTATTATATCTTTTAATTGAAAACTAAGCAATCTTAACTTAAATTGTTTCTCTATAGGGAAATAGATAAAGTTGGGTGGGGCTTGTTAAATATTTCTTGAAGTGTAGTGGTTTTGTGCATAAAGGATCAGATTGGACTTGGCAGGTTAAGATTATTGGACAAAGTGCCTCTGAGCCTCAATTTCTACAAGTGTAAAATAGTAACAATAACATCTTGATGTAAAAAGGTTGGAATGTTTTGAACTCAGGCAACCTATGAAAATTCCCAGCATATTTCTTGTTGAATAATAGAGATTCATATGCTTATTGAATCAGGATCTAAGATAGACGATGTTAATAGGATTATTAATATTAGTTTTACTCCTTGCTCAGAGTACCAGTAGTTTAATTAGGGGGATTTTTCAGTTTTCATAAAATATAATAGTGTCATTTATATTAATACTAGAGTCCCGGTGCATGAAATTCACACACAAGTAGGGTCCCTAGGCCTGTCCGGCAATCAAGGCTGATTTGTGGGGCAACACGTGGGGCAATTGGGGGGCTCCCGCTCGCACCCCCCTTGGCTGGCCTGGCGCCGCTCACTCACCGGTCAGGGCCTGCGGGCTGAGGGCAGCTCCTGGGTTGAGCATCTGTCCCCTGGTGGTCAGTGTGTGTCATAGCAACTGGTCGTTCTGCTGTTCGCTCGATTTGCATATTAGGGTTTTATATAGATAGATTTGGGTTATGTATTTAAACTCTTGGAGCATTTTAACTTTGAATTTACGTGAGTTTAAATAATAAAAACAGGCAGTTTTTTTACATGTTAAATGTCATCATTGAGTGGCAGAGTTAAGTTTCATACTTAATAGTCCAGGATTTACATGTACCTTGTTGCTTATAGCAGAAGTGGAGAAACGTTTTCTGTAAAGGGCCAGATAATAAATATTGTAGGCTTTGCAGGTCATCTATAGTCTCTGTTGCATATAACCCTTTAAACATGTGAAAACCATTCTTAGATGAAGAATAGCTCAGAAACAGGCCAGTGGTTCTATTTGATCTGTAGGTGGTTGTTTGAAGACTCTAATCTGTGAAATTCCAATATTTTCAGTTCACAATATAAATCCCTTTATAACTGGCTTTTTCTTCATTCCCAGAAGAAATGTTTAATAACAGTGATCTCAGTTTTTGTTTCCCATATCTGCTCTCTGTATTCCAGTCTTCTTGCCATTTTGCTGATGCTATTTTATTTATACTGAATCTTTTTTGCAAGGCCTATCAGAATTTGTATTTTCCTGTCAAATCTTCCAGGAGTCTTTTAGCCCACAGGGATGAAAACCTCCACTCATATTTTAAACTCTTTAAAAAAAAATAGCATTCACTATAAGATTTTATATGTGTTTTTGTTTTTGTTGCTCTCATTGTTTCTTCTTTATTAGACATTTCTATGGCATAATCTTTCATATTTGTTCATTATACCTAGAGCAGTGAGAATATATGAGTATAATATCTAAGGGAGTTTCAAACTTTATACACATGTGAGTTTTATTAAAAAATTCAAATTTAAAATATTTTTTGGTTAAAAGTCCTGGGTCCTACTCCCTGGAGATTCTGACCCTGTATGTGGATTGAGGCACAGGAACATCTGTATTTTCAGCCAGAATCCCATGTGATTCTGATGCTGATTGCTGTGGACCACCCTTGAGAAAATCAATATAGAATCTAAAGGTTTCAGACTAGGGCTCAGAACCTGTGATCTGGTTTCAGCAACACTAATTGATGAACCTTCTCACCTTGGGCAAACTTCTTTTCCAGAGCTTCATTTTCCTTTGTAATCTATGGTAAGTACCTGTCCTGCCTATTTCATGGGGTTGATTTGAAGATAGTGTATGTGAAAATGTTTTGAAACTGACATAATATGTAAATGTAAGATGCCAGTTTTATGTGCAAAGATACCTTTTCAATTGATGCCTAAGCTCAGAAAAAAAAGCATCATATAGGAAAATAGTGTGCTTTGAACTGAATTCAGTGAGTTTAGAGAGAAATTTTTGCTGAATTTCAGTCAATATGATGGTATTATTTTTCCATGTTGAGCACTCTTTTTTTAAAAAATTTAAATTCCTTATTGTTGAAAGTATTGCATATTGTCTCCCTTTTCCCCCCATTGACCTCTCCCCGGCCACTCCCACCCCCCAAAACATGCCCTCACCCCCCTATTGTCTGTGTCCATTGGTTATGCTTATATGCGTACATACAAGTCCTTTGGTTGATCTCTTACCCCCCTTCATACCCTCCCCTGCCTTCCCTCTGAGGTTTGATGGTCTGTTTGAATTTTCTATGTCTCTGGATATATTTTTGTTCATCTGTTTACATTGTTCATTATTATGATAGTATTAATAAATATGAAACGTTAGCTCATTAATGATGATAACATTAAAACATTAACTATAAAAATTTAATTACCTGAGAGAATATCTGCCTAGTGAAGTATTTGAGGTTTAAGACCATCTAACTAAAATATTGAGGCACACTGTTGAATTATTTAAAAGGATATTTGTTTAATTTGTTGTTATTTGTTAAGAAATACACATATGTATTTTGAAATAAAGGCATGATGTTAGAGTTCTAGCTGAATCTAATCAGTAGTAACATAGTAATCTTTAAAATATACAGAGTGTATTCTTTTATACTAATTGTTGGCTTTCAGTGAATATCTAATTAACAAAAAAATGTAGGAAATATTATCTTTGCTTTGTACATGCTGTAATATGTGGGTCTTTTTGAATGATGACTGACAACCCATAGTATCTAGAAGAAGCCAGATGTTAGTTTGTGACTACTCTGAGCATTTATTTAACTTTTTGTTGGATTGATATCCATTCCTCTCAGCCATTCCAGCTCCCTCTCATCTCTCAGCTTTTCTTATTTCTTTCTTGTCATTGTTATCTTTTTTAAAGTCTTATTTGAGTCTAATCTATCTATCTATGTATCTATGTATCTATCTATGTATCTGTCTATCTATCTGCTTAAGCAACTGTTACAACGGAACAAGCAGTCGCTATGACCTGCACTGACCACTAGAGGTCAGACGCTCAACGCAGGAGCTGCCCCCAGACCAATGGGGCCTGCTGGCCGGGCCCCTGCCTGGGATGGGGAACCGGGGTTGAGTGGTGGCGGACGTGGCCCCATTCCTAGGGGGGCCGGGGGCCAGTTCCCTCCTCGGGGCCAGTGGCTAGCCTCCTGGGTCTTACCGACCGGCCGGTACATATGACGCGTACTGGCAATTTAAAAATAAATGTTGACTTGCTCATGCGTGATACATATAAAGCTCTCGTTGGTGCCAGTCACACGCATGTGTTAATTTTATAATACTATATTATATATACACTATTTTGACATGTAATATTTTGCGGTAACGTTATTACTGCACAAATATTCTAATTTCCTTTCAATGTGCACAAATCCATGCACCGGGCCACTAGTTAAAAATATATATTGTTAGAGTTTTTTGTTCTTTTAAAAACCTTGTTAGTGGAGATGTTGATATATCTACAAAAGTGGATAGAATAATATAACAAACTTCTATTAGCATACAATCCTATCCCTTTTTTATTTTGAAGCAAATCCAAGTCAATACAATTTCATTTGTAAATTCATCAGCTAATTTACCTCTGAAAAAAAAAGGATTTAAAAAATAACCACAGTACCGTTTTTGTGTACATAAAAGTTAACAGTGATACAGTTATTTATCCAGTGTTCAAATTTCTTTTAGTTGCATAAATTTCCCCTTTTTCCTTCCCTTAAGAGTCTTTTGAATCATGATGCAAGTAAGGCCTACATATTATGAATGGAAATATGGGTTTTAAAACTACTGCTGATAAAGGATTGGAGGCTCAATAGATCACAGTCTGTCCTGTAAAGGCCTGGCTGGCAGGCAACTTTTTGGGGCCTGTATTACTTGATCTGTAGGAGAGAGTCAGGTTTGTGTCAAGACAGGAAGAGGCAGTGCTCAGACCTGGTGGCTACTCTGGGTCTGGATACTCTGTAACCTGGGGGCCCTGCCATCTTATTACGCCCCTGGGAAACACTGCCACTCAGGTGGCTTCCAGGCCTTGCAGCAAACTCATAACACAGGTGCTCCATAGTACACATCTCAGTTTTAGTCCTTCACCTATGTCTTTTCCAGTGCTCCAGCATCTGCTGCTACTCAGGCGCCTGAAAATTGATGCTGGGTTCTTAACACAGAGCAGGGAGCCTATTTGGCTTCTACGACAGTATCTGGCATTCATCTTGGCAACAGAGGGTGCCATCTGGTCTTGGGGTGCTTTATGAGCTGGTAAGAAGAAACTTGAAATAGGCTCTGGGCCCATAGATTTTTGAGGGATTGCTGATGACATTCTTGGTTCTGTTTCATGAAATTCAAGCCATCCTGTGCAGGCAAGATCAGCTGTGTATAAGAGTAGCCTGAGGCCATGTCTAGCAGGAACTTATTGAAGATTTAGATATGTTTTCTCAGTATTCTACTGGACAGTGGATTCCACTAATTCCTCTAGGACTAGCTCATACTGGCCTGTAATGTTGGGATCTTTTCAAGGATGGGGTGGCTGCAAACATCCATCTGGTAACATCACTTGTTCTCCTTTGTGCCATCTAGTGCAGTGTGGTGCCATAGGTCTTAGTGCAGGTGAGTAGGGTCTCCTGGTAGTGTGAATGCTGTGATGCAGCACCTGCTCTGCTTGCTGGGGCAGGGGAGATCAGATTGGGGTGAGTGTGATTTTCGGCTACCTGCTTCAGTGTCTCTGAACCCCCATTCATGAATGGCCACTATAAGAATGTGATCTTGGTCAGAGACTGCTCAAAGCCATGGCACAACAGCCAAACCTGTATGCTCCCTCCCCCCGCCCCCCCACCAATATTTTATTATGAAATATTCAAATATACAGAAAATTAGAGAAATTATGCAGGTACAGTAAACATTGTGCTATATTTAGCAAGTATCTGTATCTATCCATTAGCTAGTCATCTTAATATTTTTTATGGCATTTCAAAATAATTTGCAAATGTCACTTCACATTACACCTAAAATCTTTAGTGTATCATTAATTACAATTCATTATTTGTTAATTATTTGAGCTATAATTTACATATAGTGAAATGTGTAAAAATCTTAAGTACCTTTGGAAGAGTTTTGATAAATGCATTTAGTTTTGTAACCTGAAGCTCTACAGAGATATAGAACAAGACCATCATCCCAAAAGTTCCCTGACATCTCTTCTTATTTAATCCCTCTCCCTTCCAGAAGCAACCATTGTTTTGATTTTTATTCATATTCATATAAGTAAAGTTATAAAGAATGTGCTTTTTGTGTGTGTAAAACTTTTTTTTGAGTTATGCGGTTTGTTCCTCTTTATTACTGATCACTATTCTGTTATGTGAATATATCAATAATTTATTCATTCTTCATTGTCAGATACAAGTTTAGTGAATATTTTCTCTCAGTCTGTGGCTTTCTCATTTATTTTTATGCTGGTGTCTTTTGATAAGCAGGAGTTTGTCTTTTTGGTAAAATAACATCAATTCGTATTTCTATAATTACTACTTTCACTATTCTCTTAAGAAATCTCTGCCTGCTCTCGAATGAGAATAATCTCATTTAATATTTTAGAAGCTCTGAAAGCTTTAGTTTTTACGTTTACATTTGTGAATCATCTCATTAATTTTACTGTATGTATCATGTCAAGGTTCATATATTTTCATGAATCTTATATCGTTGTCCCAGCTTCGTTTGTTCAAAACACTTTCTTAAATGGATTGCTCTGGAGTCTTTGTCAAAAATGAAATGACCTTATAAGTATTGGTATGTTTCTGGGCTCTCTATTCAGTGTCATTTGTTTATTCATTGGTACTTAGGCCAGTATCACACTGTGTTGAAGTAAGTCTTGAAGTCAGCTAGTGCAAGCCCCTCAGTTTCATTTTTTAAAAGGTTGTTTTACATATTCTGGGTCAGAGGTGGCAAACTATGGCCACCCAGCCAAATTTATATGGTCATTTGAGTTATCTAGTCTTGTTTGATATGGAGAGTAATTCGGTTGTCCCTTTCTGTCCTCATAATCCCCTTCCCCTATTGGAAGCTGCTGGTACCAGTCTTCTTTGGGAGTTGATGATGCAGTCACTTTGGCCTGCTGCTCAAATGATGACTGGGCTCTTGGGAGGACAGAAAGGAGCACTGGGATCTGAGTGCTACTGGGACAGAGAATGAAAGTGACCCAGGGTCATTAGTCAGATATCTGTTTCTTGAATCAGTTTTGACGAGTTGTACTTTTCAGGGAATTTGCCTGTTTCATCTCAGTTGTCATATTTATTGATGTACAGTTATTCATAATAGTTCCTATTTTATAATGTGTATAGGGTCTGTAATAATTTTGCTGTTTAATCTGTGACTCTGGGTTATTTGCTTTCCTTAGCTTGTTAAGGTGGAACCTAAGGTCATTGATTTGAGAACTTTCTCTTCTAATACTATTTTAAAGGAGTAAATTTCTCTAACCTTTGCTTTAACTGCTTTGCACAAATTTTGGTATGTTGTGTTTTATTATTCAGTGCAAAATGTAGAGTATTATCTGATATTTATATTATTCCTCTGTAGTGATACATTAATTTGAAGCTTTTTAACTTTTTAAGAGTGTGACTTTTATGTCTGTGTAGTGTGTGTGTGTGTGTGTGTGTGTGTGTGTGTGTGTGTGTTTATCCTTCTTGGGATTTGCTGAGCTTCTTAATCTATAAATTTGTCTTTCATTAAATTGTACATTTTTGACCATTTTTTTCTTCAAAAATATTTTTCTGCTTCATTCCCGCTCAACTCTTTATCTGAAGTTGCAAACTGCATGTATGCTAGACATTTTGCTATTGTTTCACAGTTCCCTGAAGCTCTTAATTTTTGTATCAATCCTTCTGTTCTTCAGATTTTATTAATTTACTAGAGACCCGGTGCACGAATTTGTTCACCAGTAGGGTCCCTTGGCTTGGCCTGCGGGATCGGGCCAAAACTGGCTCTCCGACATCCCCTGAGGGGTCCCGGATTGCGAGAAGGCGCAGGCCAGATCAGGGGACCCCACCGGTGCATGATCGGGGCCGGAGAGGGATGCGGGAGGTTGGCCAGCCAGGGAGGGACCGCGGGAGGGCTCCAGGATGTGTCCGCCCGTCTCACTCAGTCCTGATCAGCCGGACTCCAGCAGCAAGCTAACCTACCTGTTGGAGCATATGTCCCCTGGTGGTCAGTGCACATCATAGCGACTGGTTGACCGGTCAGCTCTCTACCCCGTGGTGGTCAGTGCACGTCATAGTGAGCAGTTGAGTGGCCTTAGCATATCAACATATTGTGCTTTGATTGGTTGACGGACGAGCGGACAACCAGACACAGCATATTAGGCTTTTATTATATAGGACTAGAGGCCCGATGCACGAAAATTCGTGCAAGAGTAGGCCTTCCTTCCCCCAGCTACTGGCACCAGCTTCCCTCTGGCACCCGTGGGCCACATGCAGCCCACAACAAATATTTTTGTGGCCCAGCCAACATAACGGTATGTAAAAAACGTTTAAATAAAAATTTCGTAACTTAATTTTTACAATATCCTGTTATACAGAATCCTATATAATAAAAGAAAAACATGCAAATTAACTGTCCCTCCACTATGCTCAAGCCATGCCCACAAGCCAATCAGGAGTGAGTATGAAAATTAACCCAACTAAGAGGGCAGCGACCACAGAGCTGGAGCGAGCAGGAGGCTTGGGTTGCCCCTGGCGATGGAGGAAGCCAAGCTTCCCGCCTGCCCTGGCTGGCCCTGGGCTCCGCTCAAGGCTACAAAGTTTCAATAATAGAAGATAAATAAATCCCGGGGGGTGGGGGGGAGGAGAGGCTGGGAGCTTGGGTCGCCCGGGGGCATGACCAGCCTGAAAATGGCCATCAGCCCCTCACCCATGCTGGCCAGGCACCCCAGTGGGACTCCCCCACCCTGAAGGGGCTGTGGGCAGCCTGAAAACGGCCCTCAGCCCCTTACCCAGGCTGGCCACACCCCCATGGGGTGAGGGTCCCCACTGGGGGGCTTGACCAACCTGCAGACAGCCATCAGCCTCTCACCCAGGCTGGCCAGGCACCTTCAGCGGGACCCCCACCTTGATCCGGGACACCCTTCAGGGCAAACCCACCGGCTCCCACCCGTGCACCAGGCCTCTATCCTATATAGTAAAAGGGTAATATGCACATTGACCCTAACAGCAGAATGACTGGAATGACTGGTCACTATGACACACAGTGACCACCAGGGAGCAGATGCTCAATGTAGGAGCTGCCCCCTGGTGGTCAGTGTGCTCCCACAGGGGGAGCTCTGCTCAGCCACAAGCCCGACTGATGGCTGCCAGCACAGCAGTGGTGGCGGGAGCCTCTCCCACCTCCTCAGCAACGCTAAGGCTGTCCAACTGCAGCTTAGACCTGCTCCCTGCTGGCAAGTGGACATCCCCTGAGGGCTCCTGGGTTGCCAGAGGGATATCTGACTGCCAGCTTAGGCCCGATCCCCTGGGGAGTGGGCCTAAGCCAGCAGGTGGACATCTCCTGATGGGTCCCAGACTGCGAGAGGGCACAGGCCGAGCTGAGGGACCACCGTCCCCCCCCCCCCCGATTGCACAAATTTTTGTGCACCGGGCCTCTAGTTATTAATAACAAACTACAACGTTTGCTAATGACTGATTACTATAATCGTGTTGCATTCATTTCCCTTACGCGCAGGCGCACTATTTCTAATTGCCACATAATTAGTCTTGTACTGATTTGTTTGGTGTGCACAACAGGAAATATTTCGCTTTCGGAGAACAAGAAAAATAGGTTTATTTGCATTACACTTAGTAATTTGTGCAGTTATTCGGTGTCTCGTAAGTTAATGTTCAAGAAAAAATATTAATTTTTATTAAAATGTTCTATTATTTTCTGTTAACAATTACTCATTTATTTCAGTCCTTTGTATTCAGCATGTCTCTACCGAAATAAACCTGTTTCTATGAAAATTGAAGCTTTTGGGTTTTTTTGCGGCCCACATAAACTTAAACCTTATTTATTTGGCCCATGTTAGCCTTTGAGTTTGACATGCTTGCTCTAAAGAACCTTTTTGTGATAATTGGCTATGGATTAGGTAATAACATAGAATGTTGATTTCCTGATTTTGATAATTTAGCTGTGGTTATATAAAAGAATTCTTATTTTGAGGAGATATACATTTATGGGTGAAAGTTCATGTTTCTAATTTAACCAGTTAACTGCCACGATATTTTGAATTTAATTAAAAAAGGTCCACAGCTTTCATCTCTAGATGTTTATGGTGTACAAATGGTTAATGGTTAGGAAAAAATTGTATCTATCTTGAGAGAATGATTTACCAATGTTAACAGTAGAGACTCTGAGTAAAGAGTGTATGTGGCTTCTTTCTACTATTGCAGCTTTCTGTAAAACACACTATTTCATAAGAAAAAACAGGCAAAACTAAATTGTAGTGTTTAAGGATGTATACACTTGGGGTAGACAATAAAAAAAGTGATTATAAAAATTTTAGAAAATATAGCTGATTATGTATTTAACATTTAAATGTGTAAGGACTTCATAGACTAAAAGCAGTGGAAGAAATAAAAAAGTAAAAATTGATAAATGTAACTAGTTAAAACGTGGAAACTTGTTAAAGACATTGAAAACAAAATTAAAAGGCAGAATACTTGTTTTGTTACCCATACAGGGTAATTTGACGTCTTAGTTTGAGAAAGTAGGGCAGTTTTCTCAAAACTATTCTGACTTCAAAAATGAAATAAATCTTCATTTATAAAACTATAATTTGCGTAGCACATTCATGAATAAACGTGTGTTTAAGGGTAGAAGATTCTTACTAAGCTAATGCACCTTGCTGAGGGAAGAAAAGGGGATGGCTTCTTGTCCCAAGAAAACCACAAAATGCACAGCTGATTGGACCAGGAATGAACACCTAACCCTGGGGGCCGGTGATTAATCAGATCCTCTCTAATTAAGAAACTGAATTCAGGCTCACAGAAACTGGATTTAAGTGATGAATCACTTGATGTGCCATCTAATGAATAAACAGAAAAAAAATTAATACTAAGATAGGAAGAGCAGGATTAGACATAGTATGAGAAACAAAAGTGATAATCTCTGTGTTTGGGGTGGGGGAGTGTATGTGACATGGAGAGAGGGGTTTGGAAATAGATATTCAGACCACCTGGGTCCCAGATATCTTCCTGTTTGCAACCCAGGTTCCCATGAAGTTTTTTGTCTTGTTTTCTTCAAGCATTTGTTGTATGCCTCAATAAACTTGTTTTATCTGATCTGGTGGCTGGATTTTGGTTCTTTGCAGCCTAACTGGAATACAGTTCTATCTGACATTAGAGACATTAAATGAAATAAGGCATGGGATGTGCTGAGTTGTGTATACTGCCTTTTACTAAGTCTCCACAGTAGGTGTCTGAATTAGAGCTACTGGTCTCCTTCACAACCCACAGACACTTGCAAGTAAGTTTTATCGCTATTGACACTGCTTAATTTCTCTCTAGTGTTCTAAATATTTGCTCCCCTTATCTTTTCTATTTCTTTGTACTTACCAGTTATTTAGAAAACAAGTGTTAAACACTTATTAATCTTCCCTGGAATCTACTCTAGTACTTTTTCTCCTTTACTATACATACATATTCAAGGGAATATATATGTATAGTAAATTGTCCTCCTCGCTCTTGGAAAGTTCTTCCTCCAGGGAAAGGTTTCTTTCTTTTTATGCTCATTTCTAATACTTTCCATGCACATTACATAACCAGACTCTAAAACAGGATTTTATTTATTACCCTATTTAAATTGTTACTGTTCTTGGATGCTGGGATGGCATCATAGTAAGTCCGTGGTTGCAGGTAAGTTGGGTAGACAGACTTTTTCTATAAAGGATCAGATAATAAATATTAGGCTTTGTGGACCATATAGTCTCTGTTGTAACTATCGAAAAAACAACTATAGGCAATAGATGAACAAGTGGGTGTGGCTGTGTTACAATTGAACTTTAGCTGCAAATATAGGCCTTAGGCCAGATTTAACCTGTGAAGTGTAACTTGCTAATCTCTGGCCTATATATGACGAGAATTTGGATCAGTTAATTTATTACTTCTGCATGAGTAAGTTGGTAAGTTAAATACTCTAGGTCAGCATGTATACTTCAGATGGAACAAAGGAGAAAAAGATAATTGTACTGTACATATATTTCAGGACTATTAGGAAGTTGCTTTCACTCATGCACCAGATATTTATTTTGTGTCTACCATAGGATGTAAATAGTGGTGGCACTGAGTTACAAATAGTGGTGACTCAGAGAAGGTTTCTGCCTTATGAAATTTACATTCAGAAACTGTGATATAAAGGGCGCGAAAATAAATAATATGTTGGGATAAGTGGTATCTGAAGTTTGGTGTGGCGGATATTGCCTCTTTGGATGGATTGGTTAGGGAAGACTTTCTGGGGAGGCCTGTGTTACTGGAAAGAGTGATGCTGATAGGAGTTTGGAGAGTTAATCAGAGTATTAGAATCCTGTGGGGCCCAAATTGGCTGTGATGAATAATTTAATTCTTATGCTAATGAGGAAGCCATTATAAGGTAGTTTGTGCTTAAATTGAAAAAAACAAACACTGGATTAAATAAATTGGATTTGATATTTCATAAATCTGATAATCCTTCATGTATCCATTCTTGTTTCTGGTTCACAAAGGCTCTGGTGTCTTAATGATTTGCACATATAGCCTGTTTTCAGTGACTCATAAGTTCTAGTTCTTGCAAGTACATTTTTATAAAACCACATTTTAAGATGGAATATACCATATAGTTGTGGAATGCAAAAAACAATTTTCCTCCCATCTTTTTAGGTTCTTCTGACTGGGCTGATAATCAAATGAGACAAATTAACAGGAGAAAATGTCTAAAATTTATTATGGATGTTCATGCAGGGGTGGCATAAGAATATGAGACCTGAAACCCAGTGGACAATTAAGGTTTATATGCCATTCTGGACTAAGGAGTGGAAGGGGACAAAGGTCTGGGATTTCAAAGGGAAAGTAAGCAATTCACAGGTAAAGGAGAAAGAGCAAACGTGGTAAACAAATTCTTGCTGAGCCACCCAGAAACAGTGGGACACAGAGGGAAGTCCAAAGATAGGCCCTTGCCTGATTTCTTCCTGTCTTCCCTATTGAGTTTATAGTGTAATGCAGTGGTTCCCAAACTTATTTGGCCTACCGCCCCCTTTCCAGAAAAAATATTACTCAGCGTCCCCTGGAAATTAATTTTTTTAAAATTTTAATAGCAATTAAACAGAAAGATATATGTATTAATGTTTCTACCTTTTTCGTAAAATATAGTAAAGAAAGGTGTAAATTAGAAACATTGAAGTTTGAAATTATGAAACTATTTATTGAACTCAGAATAGAAAGGTAATACAAAAAAAGTTAAAACAAATGCACCTGTGGCCATCACCGCCCCCCTGGATCGCTGCAGCTCCCACCAGGGAGCGGTAGCGCCCACTTTGGGAATCACTGGTGTAATGCAAAGGAGATGCCCCCAGATTTTTCTTTCTAAATTCTTTTTGGCAGATAAGGAGAGTCAACAGTTCTTTCTGAGTCTTTCGTTTCGTACTAACTAGCTTAAAATCAATATCCCAAAAGGCAAAACTTTGATCCCCTTCACAGTCCTAAAAAGATTCCCAATTTCTATATATGGATACAAAAGTTGGATGATGGAGAAGGCTGATAGAAAAAAAAAAAGATTCATTTGAAATATGGTGTTGGAGGAGCACTCTATGGATACCTTGGACTGCCAGAAAATGACAAACAGGTGGGTCCTAGAGCAAATTAAGCCTAAAACATCACTGGAGGCAAAAAATGACAAAACTGAAGCTGTCCTAGTTCTAGCACATCATGAGAAGGCAGGATTCTTTGAAAAAGACAATAATGCGGGAAAAATAGAAGGTAGCAGGAAAAGAGGAAGACCAAATATGAGATGGATTGACTCTAAAAGAAATCAGAGGCATGAGTCCACAGGAGCTGAGCGGGAATTTTGAGAATAGGACATTGTGGGCATCACTCATTCATAGAGTTGACAGGAGTCAGAGCCATTTCCTAGGCACATAAAACACACCTAAAATGATGTATATAAATGGCAGGACTGACTAGAGCTTTCTCCTGCATAAGGCACGTGGATAGTGGTTTTGTTTCTGCAAGCATATAATGAGTATATATTCTTCAGATAGCCTATTGAGAAATATCTATCAGCTAGTGGTCTAGAACTAATAGGATAGTCCTGCAAACACAGGCTGGATGAATATAGGAAATGTTAACAATGGACTTGTTTTTCCAGTATATTTAACTTGAATCATGACATATGTTTGATAAAGGTATTTGAGATATTTTTCTGACTGGATTTTTTTTTTTGGAAAAAAATTTAAGGCAAAAATTGTTTCTTCCTTTTAGTGCAAAATAATATGTTGATTGTAGAATTGTGTATAAATTCATGGTAGCTCTCCAGAGAGCCTTTAATGGTATTTCCCGTTTGTTAATATTTATTTCTATTCCTTTTTTCTTTCTCTCTTCAAAATGTGGATATTAGTTACTTGTTCATGAATTATTCAATTCTTCAAGTGTCCAATTATTTCTGTATTTTGTGGGCAGTATTGTGAAATGGTGTAATTATATCTTACACACAGGAGGAGGCAGTAATTCTCCATCTTTCCATTAAGGAGAGAAAGGACAGTAAGAGTCTGAAATCTAGTTGAATGTATATAGATTGGCTTAATGAAAAAAGATTTTCTAATTTCAGAGCATCTTTCTGTCCTTTCCATATATTTATATCTTTCTACCTAAAGGTTGCAAGCAGTCATGTCACATATTTTATTCTTTGTATACTTTTTATGAAAATAAGTGCCTGAATAAATGAAATATCCATTCCAGCAATTTTCTGCTCTATTTTGCTGTCCCTGAGAGGATTGATTACAAAGCTGTATTATCACTACCCTTATCTATTTTCCTCTCAAACCTGATATAACAGTTTTCTTATCTTTTTATATATGAGTAATTGAGAATTGGTAAGAAAATTTTCTGTTTTTGGTGTTACTAATTGAGTTTGTTAAATTGTTTGCACTGCATATATTTATTATGATTTGGGTGCTGTGTTGGAATACCTTTCATCTGCCCTTTCAGCTGGAATCTTTACCAGCTCTGGCTCCAGGCAGCTAGTTTGGGTACACAAATGGGCTTTCTTGCCTCCTCGCTTCTAGTTGGATCTGGTCTGACTGAAGGGGGAGCGGGGGGTGGTGGTGTGGACATTGTCAACAGATCAAAGAAAGGAAGGAGGGAAAGGTTAGGATACTTTCTTAACTTGGTTCCTGTGGGACATCCACAGCCTGGCTCATCCTTCCATTGAAAATCACAGCTTCATCAAGTAGCCCTTTTGTTTAAGGTTCTGCAGACCTCTCCCTCCGCCCCTTTCACTGTGGGTGGTGATTGGGCCCTGCTGTTACTAACCTTGGGGTACAGTATTCTCACTGGTGATTTCCTCACAGCCTACCAATGCTTTGTAAACAGTCTCTATTAAACTTTACCCCAAACCCAGTGTGCCATCTGTTTCCAGTGGCAATCCTGATTGATAAGTATACTTTAAAATATTTTAGATTGTCACTGTCTATTACTATTCCAATTCTAAAGTGGATTAGCACTAGAATAAGGAAAAATTATTCTGACAATTTGATGAATTTATTCTCTTAGCTGGTATGTGGCTATTTTTAATTCCTCGGTAAGATCTGTTTTTGAGTAATCTGCTTACGGAACAATTATGACACTACCCATTGTTTTAAGCATTGTGGGGAATTCAGAAATAAATGAGATATATTTTCAGTAATTGTAATATAAGGCAGTTTGTAATGAGTTTCATGTGAGAGGTACAAAGTGCTATGGAAGCTCAGAGGAGAGAGATTGTCCCATCAGGACCACTTTGATTCTATCTGCAGCAGGAATAACGGAGACCCCATTACATTGCCTGTGTTTCTTTCTGGTGAGATTTCTACTTTCCAGTCTTGCTTTCTTCATCACTCCATAATCCACTGCAAACCACTTAAGAGACCAGGCCCCAAAGTAATAAGTTACACTATTTAAAGTTCATCCTATATGCCTGTTCTGAGTGCAAAACATGTTAACTCACTCCTTCCAACATTCCTGTGAAGCGGGTACTATTATTAAACAGAGTTCCCTTGTCTAGGCTTATAACTACCACAGCCACTACATTATTCTATAATTAGGACTGATTATCCACTCCTCCACAGAGGTCATCATAACTAATTCCATCATGTGGGAAGCCCTTTCAGATTATGGCTTTTAGGTATCTGGGTCTTCAGTGATGTTTCTAGTCCTCCAGGCCCGTGCTTCTCAAGTCATATCAGGCAGCTCCCCTCATTGATTATAGATTTAAGCACCTTACATGTCTTTTTTTTTTTCCACTAGCGTAAGTCACTTCTGCCAATTCCAGTGTCCATATAAACCACATGATTATCATAATCTATAATAATAAAAGGGTAATATGCTAATTAGACTGGATGTCTTCCAGACGTCCTTCCTGACACAGCCAGAGCCGGAGGGAAGCCGGTGCCAGCAGCTGGGGGAAGGCAGGCCTACTCTTGCATGAATTTTCATGCATCGGGCCTCTAGTATTAGATAATTTGGTTTCCTGAATTCCTTGACTTCTTATTTCCAGTGAGTTTTCATCCTATTTTAGACTTGATCAGTAACTATATCACCTCTCAGATTTCAAATTCAAGCATCCTGTTCTCTCACCTCTACTACTACTCTCTTCCCAGCTCATTCCTCTCATTTTCCTAAGTCAAACAGTTTTGGGACAACTGTCAGGACCTCCAGCCCACTGAAGTGAAACTTCTTTCTTGTCCATCATTCATCATATTCTCGTGTTTCTTAATCTAACTTAGATTCCATGTCCTGTTCTAATCATTCCCTTTGAACTCATCATATTTTACTTAATTAAAGCCAACACTCTACCTACTTTGTACCTATACAGCTTGGAGGAAATAACACTATTCTGACTAGTTTCATTTTTAATACTCATGACCACAGATCCTGAATGCTTCCTGCAGTTGTAGTAGATTCACTCTATTCACCTTCAACCTTGACAAGCCCTTCCTTTTGCGTTGATGATGTTTATTATTTTGCTAAAACAAAAAACAAAGCAAAATAAACAGAAAATAGAACTTGATACTTATCAGCAAATCTACAAACCTGAAAAGCAATTCTAGGGAGCAGAAACCAACTTTTCAAGGACTAAAATGTGACTGGGTCACAGAGACTATAGATACTGTGTCCCCGGAACACTGTCTCTGTTAAAAAGGTTTAGTGTCTTAAGTAATTTGAGAAATGCCAGAAGTTGTGTACAGTATATATATGGAAAGGAAGTTCCCATCTGCTGGCTGAGATTTTTCTAAAGCATTAGTTTGGCCTATTTCACAATCACTTGGAGGGCTTGCTACTTCCAGAGGTTCTGATTTCATAGATCTCCTTGGCTCCTGAAAATTTACATTACAACAAGTTTTTAAGTGACTCAGATGCTGCCAGTCTAGGGAATTAAGGAATTCCATTTTGAAAGCCACTTCACTTAAGAACTCCATTGCCAAGAGTGGCAGATAAGGTTTAGGATTTTGAGCAACCTAGAAAATAGCCTTTGTGGGGTAATGTAGCTAGAAATAAGAGCTAAGAATGTGAAGAAGCTCTGTTAGTGATGCAGCATTAATTTGTAGTGGACCCAAGTAGTTAGTTTGAATGATTTTCCCTAGCAGTTTGGCCTGTCTGAGAGAAGGAGCAGAACTATCAGCAGTTAAAGAATTTTGCACAAATCCTACTTGTTGCTCATGTCAAATATCTATAAGTTTACCATCAAGCACTCCATTTTGCTTTGTATTCCCATGATGAGTGCCAAGACAGTAACTTTATCATCTGTCTTCAATCCATCTTTTTAAAAAAATATATTTGTTATTGTTGATAGTATTCTAGATATCTTCCATTCCCCTTCCCTTTTACCCCCCTTTTCCCTGCTTCAATCCATCTTTTTAAAATGTGTTTGTTATTTATTATTCATTAACTAGAGGCCCGGTACACGAATTCGTGCTCCAGTGGGGTCCCTCAGCCTGGCCTGCAGGATCAGCTGAAACCAGCTCTCCGACATCCCCTGAGGGGTCCTGAATTGCAAGAGGGCGCAGGCTAGGCCAAGGGATCCCACCGATGCACAGTCTGGGCTGGGGAGGGACACAGGAGGTTGGCCAGCTGGGGAGGGACCATGGGAGGGCTCCAGGACATGTCCGGTCCATCTCGCTCAATCCCAATCGGCAGGACCCCAACAGCAAGCTAACCTACTGGTTGGAGCGTCTGCCATCTGGTGGTCATTGCACGTCATAGTGAGCGGTTGAGTGGCCTTAGCATATCATTAGCATATTATGCTTTGATTGGTTGAACATGCGACCGGACACTTAGCATATTAGGCATTTATTATATAGGATTGTTCTTAGTTTAAAAATTTGTATGTGTTGCCCTAACCAGTTTGGCTCAGTGGATAGAGTGTCGGCCTGTGGGCTGAAAGGTCCCAGGTTTGATTCCAGCCAAGGGCATGTACCTTGGTTACGGGCACATCCCCAGTAGGAGGTGTGCAGGAGGCAGCTGATCGATGTTTCTCTCTCATCGATGTTTCTAACTCTCTATCCCTCTCCCTTCCTCTCTGTAAAAAATCAATAAAATACATTAAAAAAAATTTGTATGTGGTAGTTAACAGGGGTTTTGGAGTGTAAAGTCTAAATGTTTATGTTATTTAGTATCCTGAACTAATTCTGTCAGTTATGGTTAATAATTCTTTGGGCAAATGACTACCATATCTCTTGTTTTCTTGTTTGGGAATTTTTAAAATAGAAAAATTAGCCTGGCTAGTGTTGCTCAGTGGTTGAGTGTCGACCCATTAACCAAGAGGTCACTGGTTTGATTCCTGGTCAGAGCACATGCCTAGGTTTCAGGCTTGATCCCCAAAAGGGTGTGTGGAGGAGGTGCTGATCAATAATGTTTCTCTTTCATCTATGTTTCTAGCTCTCTATCCCTCTTCCTTCTTCTCTCTCTAAAAATCAATGGAAATATTTTTTTAAAAAAAATAGAAGATTTAGAAACTTCCCATTTTCCCGTTTTGAATGTAACTGTAAGGTCACAGAATCTTTTAAAATTACATTTTGGGAGAATTATTAGTCAGTTTTCTGGCTAAGGATAGTCTCTTGTGGTTCTTTTTAAGTAGCTAAATATTTATTGCAGAAGCTGGGTCACTACAGGGTTTATAGCATTTCTGGCAGTAAGTTACATTACCATTCCTGGGTGTCTGCACTTTTCTGGCTTTGCCTCTTAAATGTTTTTATAATGAGATTTCGTCTTAGCCCAGGCCTTGCAGTGACGTGTCAGCTTTTCTGCCTTAATGAGGTTATAGTAGTATCTGTACTGAGGGAGCCACAAGAAATGTTTTGAAACATGGTTGGTATATGATAGGAAAAAGGGTGAGTCTTTTTTCCTGTTCTTCCTTACCCCACTTCAGTGAGCAGGTAAGATTGAGAAAGATGCTGCATTTCCTTCTCTGATTTCTCAAATTTCTGTCAAGCTTTTGAAGCTAGATACTGTGTTCTTTTCGCAGTATTAAAATTGGTTATTCTTTAAAATAATACAATTTTGGAAACTTGTGGACTTGTTTTTTATAGCTTTATTGAGGAATAATTAATTACAAGAACTTGTACTTATTTCCAGTGTCTAATTTGAAGAGTTTTGACATATATGAAGCCATGACTACAATGATAAGATAGCATACATTTTCATCATTTCCAAGGGTTTTTTTGTGTCCCTTTGTAATGTATCCATTTGATCTGCTTTCCAGCACTATAGATAAGTTTACATTTTCTAAAAATTTAAATGAATAGAATCATACAGTATGTACTTTTGGGGGTGGATGTCTGACTTCTGTCAATCAGCATAATTATCTTGAGGTTTATTTATGTAGTTGTTTGTATCAGTAGTTCTTTTTACTACTGATGAGTCTCCTATTTGGATATTCCAAAATTTATCTATTTACCTGTTGATGTATATATGGGTTATTTTTCTTACAGTTTGGAGGTATTATCAACAAGCTGTTGTGGACATTTGTGTACAGATCTGTGTGTGGACATGTGCTTTTATTTTTCTTGGATAGAGACTTAGTAAGGGATTGCAGGGCCATATAGTAGGTGTATGTTTAACTTTTAAGAGATTGCCAGCTTTCTCAAAGTGGTTGTACCATTTTACATTCTTGAGAGTTCCTACTGTTCCACATTCTCACTAATACAAGATATGGTCAATCTTTTTATTTTTAGCCATTCTAGTAGTATCTGTGTAGTGGGATCTCAGTGTTTCTTAATTTGCATTTTCCATATGACTAATGATGTGCTGCATTTTGGTAAAGTGGTTATAAAATTTTCTGCCCATTCTTTTAAACAATTTTTTGTCTTATTATAATTGAGTTTCAAGAAAATTTTTGTATTTTCTGGATTCAGGTTTCTTCAAGTTCTTACATGTTCTGCAAATACTTTTTATGAGTTGGTAGTGTGCCTTTTCATATATTAGTTTTTTGAAGAGCAACTTAATTTTGATGAAGACTACTTTATCAAATTTTCTTCATTGTTTTCTTTATGCTCTTGTGTCCTATTTGAGTTCTTCATCATATCATTTCTTTGATTTGTCTAAAAAGGTAAATAGCTCAGATGCTCATTTTTTAGCCATTAGGAAGGGGGAAAAAAGCATAGGAGGCAACTATACAGCTAGAGTTATATCTGCCTTATATTTCTGTTGTTGTTATACTTTACTAGCAAATTGTTTATGATTCTAGTAATTTTTGTTTGTTCTTTTTGGTTGATTTTTGAACCTATCAAGGATTTGTGAAATTGCTATGGGTCTAGTTTACTCTGTTTTATGGAGTGAGGTAACTGAGGTTCATAAAGGGTACATGGCTTTGCTAAGGGCTTATAGTCTTGATCGTTTGAACACCAAAAAATCCCAGGTCCTCTCCAATCCCATTTCACTATTTGTTTCCCTATGAAGTGCTGTTCTTTATGATGCTGTTCCTAGGATTTTACTGTATACTGTAACAATAAATTTAGTTCATTTGTTGCCTCTTCATTTCTCATTGTAATAAATATTCTCATTGAAAGCAGTATTATTACAATTAAGTAGGTTAGTTTTTTGAGAGATCATAATTTTCCCTTTACATTTCATTAAGTGAAGATGTTGATTTATAACACTTTTTTTTTTTAATTCTTTCCAAAGGTCTGTAAACAGATTTGGCTAGGATTATTTGATGATAGATCTTCAGCAATTCCAGACTTCAGGGATCCACAAAAAGTGAAAGAGTTCCTACAAGAAAAATATGAAAAGAAAAGATGGTGAGTGAATAGTTTGTATTTAGAGCGAAGGTTTCCCAAATTACATTAATTATGGGTAAGATTAGTCTGACATAAGGAAGGAAAGACGGGAGGGAGAGCGGGATGAAGGAAGGAAATAGGCAGGTTAGGTAGATAGGAAATAAAGGAATAGGTAGGTAGGTAGGTAGATAGATAGATACCCATTATACTTTGGCTTTTTATTGGATTTGGTTTCCAAAAACCTTTACTTCTACTTTATCTTAACTCAGCAGCCTGTTCCTTGTAATTACCAGGCCTCCTCCCCTTTTTTTGAAAGTTAGGGATCCTTCCTTTGAATTCTTCTGTAGCCCTGTTAACTTCCTTAGATACTTTTAGTCTTATAAAGCCCCTTTTCTTAAAATCTTTATTCATTTAGCAGGTATTTATTTAGATTCTTTTATATATAAGCACTATGCTAAAGCTCTCATGTAGTCCACTCACAATCCATCCACTTAACTGCATCTTGCAGTAAGTCTTTGCTCAAAATATCCCTACTTCCCATCCAAGAAATCATTTTACTACCTGGTTAAGAAGGGAGCCTTTATACTCCCCTCACTCTATCAGATGGTAAATTTTAAAATTAAATAAAATAGGTTGGACATGTGGCTAGTAAGCCCTTTAAAGCAGAGCAGGGTGGAGCTAGAGTTTAACTACTTTGTGCTCTTAATTTTTAGCTATATGAGCACAACGTAAGTCAATTTATTAAGACTCATTAATGATGAATTCTTAGTTTCTTTAGCAATATTCAGTAGTGTATATTTCCTTACTGGTGGGGCTAAGAAGATGAATGAGAGAGTGACAAATGAAATAGATAATGAAGAGATAAATGGCTTGTTGTTTTCTGAGGAGCTGTATGTTAACCCAGAGAATGATATGGTCAAGAGCCTGTTTTGGTCCTGAGGGAACACTTGCTGTGGTTTTTAAGTGAAGTGTCTCTACCTGTATTCATTGAGCACATTAGAAAGAAGTAACTATGATTTTAGTGCTCTGCGAACTTTGTATTCTTACTGTTCTTTTGAGGAGACTGTGTTTTGCAAGGCAATATTAGCCTGGGCTATATTCAGCAGCACTAGATACCATTAGGTGTGAATGTAGGTAAAATATACCAGTAACAATTAGTTGGGGAAAATTTTAGAAGGTGGGGTGACAGTGAAAGCATGGTGTCATGAATGATTCTTTTAAAGTGATATATATAATTATGTTTTTATCACTTTAGTTAATTTCCTAGACCTTCCACCCCATAACGTATTCTTCCTATATAGCCCTGGCCTAATTTGTTTTTTTCTCAGCAGTTTTACCAATTCAGAATATTAGTTTGAATAGGACTTAGCTGGAATTGGAGATCATTTACCTTCAGTTAGCAAGAGAATTTTGTGTGAATAAGAGTCAATAGAAATAAAACCATGTATTTCCCCAAATTTATTATAATAATAATAATTGTAAACGGTAATGAAATTTACCCCTTCAAAACATAATCCAAGTAACTGTAAACCTCAAATAATTATAATTTGTGTTATTCTTTTTTTCTGCCCTGAGAAACAGGATAGTAGTAACAAGATTAACAATGAATGAGAATTTTAATTGGTGGGTGGGAAGGGGGAGTGACCATTCAGGTGGGCCAGGGGCTGTGCATTTTAAAGCCATGCTCCTGCACACCTGTGACATGTAACTAGAGAACAGTGCAGTTGGTTTTTAATAAGGCATAAGAACTCTCCAAATGCAGACTTCCTAAAAATCCCTACTTTGAGCAACTATTCTTAAAACAATGAGACTATTGTCATCTAAAGGGATTTTAAATTGTTCTTTTGATCAATTTTCAAACTTCCTATGTTATACGTTTAGCTTATTACTTTTAGTCAGATGAGTCTTTTGAACTAAGTGCTAGTATTTGGTTTTATCCTTTGATAAGATGTGGCTGTACTCAAAGTTGATATCATCAGTGGTTTGCCAAATTATAGGAAAGCGTAACTTCCCCTATTTATTGTCATATTCCATCATCTCCCATTTACTGGAAAAAGCAAAGCAGTTTTATTGTTTGTGATTAATGTGTAATTTGATAGTAGCTAACACAATGTAGCTAATACTTGTACCAGGAACTGTTCTAAGTACTTTACAAATGTTAACTCGTTTATGCTTCACAGCAACGGTATCTTCACTTTATAGATGAGAAATCCTAGGCACAAAGAGTTGAAGTGGTTTGCCTTAGTTTTCACAGTTGTTGAGTAGTGGAGCTGGGATTTGAACTGTCTCTGGAATAGATATGTGCTCTTAACCGTTTTGTTTTTCTGCTTTCTCCACCTACCTGAAAAGAGGATTGGGGAGGAAGGAGAAAATCCAGATATACAAGGAGTGAAAAAGCTCTCACATATTCCTAACCCTAGAGATCAGCATTGCCGATATTTGGGCATTATATTCTTACTGCCTTTCTTTTCTTTCTTTACTCCCTTCCTCCCATGAATCTATATTTACATGACTGGGATCAAACCTGAAAGACCATAAAGTAACCTGGACATCTATCTGTGTCAAAAGAATAGCTGTGTAGTATTACATTAAAAGATTTAAGAGTTCTGTGGTAACATACATGTACATGTATCTGTGTACACTCATTCAGTTAGTTCCTAAGGATGAGTTTCTGCAGAGGTACTTCTGGGGCACAGAGCATACCTACTTACGTATTTTAATAGCAGCAAAATTTGTAATGTTTACACTCACATCAAATGCTAATGAATTAGGTTAAAAGTGTTTTCATTTCTATGTTTCCCTTTGTGAGTTGCTTCTGCCCATTTAAAAATTGGGCTGTTGACCTTATTCTTAGAGATTTGTAATAAGCCTTTATATTTTAGACTGTTAACTGGAATGTTTCCCTTCTTTTGGTTCTGTTTCCAAATGTTACTTATGATCTTACAATACTTGAGATTTTAAAAATTAAATTATAGTATTAACTATTCATCATGATTGGTCTGCTGTCTTATAAAAAAGCAGTTAATTTTTTTATCTTAGAAAAACTAAGTAAACTCCAAGAGAGTTTTCAAAAAATTTATTTATTGACTTTTAGGAAGGAAAGTAGGAAGGGAGAGTGAGCGAGAAAGAGAAACATCAATTTTTGTTCCATTTATTTATATATTCATTTGTTGATTCTTGTATGTGCCTTGACTGGAGATTGAACTCACAACCTTGGTGCACCGGGATGATGCTCTAACTGAGCTACCAAGACAGGGCCCCAGAGGGATTTGAAATAAGATTAATATCAACATTCATGCAAAATTAGAATTTTGCTTATCATTTTTGAGTATGACATTTCCTATATTTTTCTTAATTAACTACCTGTTCAACTTTTCATGTGTTTTAGGTATGTCCCACCAGAACAAGCCAAAGTAGTGGCATCTGTTCATGCATCTATTTCAGGCTCCTCTGCCAGTAGCACAAGCAGCACACCTGAGGTCAAACCACTGAAATCTCTTTTAGGAGATTCAGCAGCAGCCCTGCACCTAAATAAGGGCACACCTAGTCAGGTGAGTAGTTGTTAAGTCTTTGTAGAATGTAGAGGCTTCTACTTGAGGACTGAATGGCATGAATTTGAGACTTTTTAAAGACAGTAGCATAACCTTGTATGCCAGTAGCATTATGTGCCAGTGGTTTATAATACATTTAAGCATTGTTGGTTAAGTGGTTGGAAGGTGTATTTATTTGCTCTTTTGCTGTTGCTAATATGAGTTTCTTTGAATTCTCCACAGCTTTGTGAAGGTTTACAGGAATATTGCTATAGCTATCTGTTATATAACATACATTATAAAACATGAATCTGTGGTAACCATCAGAGTCAGAACAATATAGCCTCTGTGATGTACTTTTATAGAAAAGGATTTCTCAAGCAGTGTAATCCCCCCTCCCCCCCCATGCCCGAGTTGTAAAGCACAGGTGTCTTTGCATTGCAGTATATATCTTATTCTAAAAAACTGAATAGACTGAAAGTTTTTGATAAGTTGGTACCTAAAGTTTGTACTTCTGCACTTCATTACAGTTGACTGAGCTGTGACAAATCTGTTACTGTGTGACATTACAGCATCTACCCTACAAGAATGATTCTGAGGCATGGTACTATTTGAATTAAATCCCACTCTTTTAATAATGCATACTAAGGCATTTGGATAAATTGCTCTATTTTTACAGAAAGTTTGAGTGAAAAATGGAGAGAGGGATTAAGCCAGTATTTTGTAACTCTTCTTATGTATAAAGGATGTATTCTTTGAAAGTCTTATCGCTGTCTTAGCAGTAAGTCCATCCTTTCTCATGAGGTGTGACCACTATTATAATTGTGTTTCTTTGCTTTTGACTCTGTAATTAAAATTGAGAGATAATTTGGGAATAGATAGTGAAAATTGGTGCTTTTTAAAAAATATCAAAGTACCAAAACCACAAATAGAAGACTGTAATTTTTAAACTGTGTTTTAAGCTTGATTAGTTGGAAATAGTGTGGTAAAAATTGAGCAGATCTGACTGGAAACGCTTTATAGCTAATATGTGGTTTATAGTCCCCTGTTGTAGGTCGCTCTCAAGGACAGCAGCAAGAAAAGAAGTTTGACCTTTTAAGTGATCTTGGCTCAGACATATTTGCTGCTCCAGCTTCTCAGTCATCAGCTACAGCCAATTTTGCTAACTTTGCACATTTCAACAGTCATGCAGGTAAGTGTTTTTTCCCCAGGAACTTTTATTAGAGATGTGTATAAAATACCAAAAACAACCTTTTTTGTTTATTTGTTTGTTTTGTTAATCCTCACCTGAGGATATTTTTCCTTTTTTTAAAAATTTTCTGTTTGCTTGTTTTGTTTTGTTTTTCTTTTAGGGTGAGTGGAAGGGAGGGAGGAGGGTAGGGGGAAAGAGACACATCTATTGGTTGCCTCCTGTATGTGCCCAACCAAGGCTGGGGATGGAATCTGCAACCAGGTATGTGCCCTTGACCAGGAATCAAATCCATAGCCCTTTGGTGCTTGGGATGATGACACTCTAACCACTTAGCCACACTGGCTAGTGCAATAACCTTTTTGTTTGTTTGTTTACATATTCTGTTGAGAATGTCTGGTCATTCATACCTGTTGGGGTGTATAAATCATGTAGCCCTAGCAGTTGCTTTTTAATCACAAAAGAGACTATACTTAATGTCAGGTATTGACATGACCTCTTTCCATAGAAAACTGGGGAAAGACTATTAAATATTTGTTAACCCTTTGATAGGGACAATTTCTGATATTCAGAAATGATCATAATATAACCTTCATGTACTCATCACTTACGGCTAATCTGGTGTTATTTCTCATTCTAGTCCATTTCTTCTCAAGTTACTTTGAAGCAAATTTAGACATACTAATTTATTCTTAAATACCTATTTTATATGTATCTGTAAAATAAGATTTCCTTTGTCAAACATAATGCTGGTAGTATTACCACTCCCTAAATAATAATAATAACAATAATAATCCTATACTAATGAAAGACAAACATACAAATTGACCATACTTTTGCTATGCCTTAAGCCACGCCCACAGCCAATCAGAGCAACTATATGCAAATTAACCCAACCAAGATGGCAGCCGGCAGCCACGGAGCTGGAGTGAGCAAGAGGCTTGCTTGCTCCAGTGATGGAGGAAGCCAGCCTGCCGCGGCCTGCTTTGAGTGACACTTACCCTCTCTAGACACTCTACCAGGAGGAAATGATATAAAAGCGGTTGCCAGGTGGCTCCTGACAACTGGCGCGAATGTCAGCTGGACACATCCGGATCCTAGGACAGCAAGGGCATCCCAGCCGAAAGCATCCTGGCCCCCCCTCTCCCCTTGGGATGGGCGCCAGACACAGGGCTCACAGCTGGCAAATGCAGCTGTGGCGGTGCAAGCCTCTCCTGATTGGGACTGACTGGGTGCGAGCCTGCGGCATGTGTAGCGGGGCCAGGATGAGCGGGAGCAGCAGGCATGAGTGGCAGGCGGTGTTGGACTGTGGGTTTTGGCCCGATCCCCGCAGGCCACCCCGAATAGCAACGCCGGGCTTCCTCTCCCTAGTGACTAGCCTCCTTGGAGTTTCTTCAGCCCAGGAACACTACTTGCTTTATAGCCAGGTGGAAACATTTTACACTGTAACCAAATGTCTGTGAAGCGTTTTCCCCTGCCTCATCTCATTTGATCCTCACAGAAGTCCTGGAATAGGTAGATAGGAGACTCAGTGGAATCCTATTTTTTTATTAGCCAGAAAACGGAGATTTAGAAAGTTTATAAACTTGACCCGACTGAAAAGAAGTAAGAAATGGTGGACCTTGAAAATGACTTCAGGTTTTCTCACTGTGCAGAATATAGTCTAACACTGCTGCAGTTAAATACTTTACCCTTGTTCTCCCTGCATGATCTACAATAATAATGTGCTTCATGTTGATATTTACTGCTGTGTTGCTGACAATTACCTGTAAGGGAAGATGGAGTGCCTCACTGGGCTGGAAAAAGTTTAGCTAACTCAGATAGCAGGTCTAATTAAGCAAGTTTGTTCTATATCTATAAAGGCTATCTCATGCGCGATACATATAAAGCTCTCACTGGCACCAATCACACGTGTGTTTCCACCTGTAATTGTCTATTGTGAATTTGGTTGACACTTACAGAGAAGGGCGAATAGTGGTACTAAAATATTTCTTCTAATTTCCTTTCAATGTGCATGAATTCGTGCACCGGGTCACTAGTAATAATAATGCATTAGTATTCAAATTTCCATTCCAGTTCAAACACACACATACACAGTTTTTTCAGATCAGGTTTCAAGGTCTGCACATTGCAATTGTGAGATATGTCTCTTAGTCTATAGGTTCTTCCTCCATCCCCCATTTTTTTTTTTTTTTGTAATTTGTTTAGGAAATTAGGTTATTTGTCCTGTTGAGTTTTAGGCAGTCTGAGTGTGTTGATTGTACCACTCTGGGGTCCTTTATCAGGTTTCTGTCTTCTGTATTTTCTGTAAATTGATAGATACATGATCTGTTACCGGTTCTTTTTATTTATATTTTTTATTATTTTTAAAAATATATATTTTTATTGATTTCAGAAAAGAAGGGAGGAGAGAGATTGAAACATCAATGATGAGAGAATCATTGATCGGCTGCCTCCTGCACACCCACTACTGTGTATTGAGCCCACAACCAGGCATGTGCCCTTGACTCAAATCGAACCTGGGACCCTTCAGTCTGCATGCCAATGCTCTATCTACTGAGCCAAACCAGCTAGGGCCCGGTTCTTTTTTAGAGCAGGGTAGTGGTGGACGGGGAAAACCTGATACTTAGGGTTTAAGAGACACATAATATTGATTGCCTAATTTGGTAATATTAGCTCTTGGTGCCCAATACTGGGATCTATTATACAAAGTTGTGATATCCTAAATTTATCATTCCGTTATCAGCTGAAGTACTTCTTTAAAAAATTTTATCTTCCACAGAAATATGCATGCAGTTAGAAACAATTTACATATGGAATTTAATAGTTATTAAATAAACATATCATAAAACCTATGAACTATAAACTGTAATTAAATTTTGTCACAGCTTATACCAGAGGTGTCAAACTCAATTAACTTGCTCTACCCAGTTAAACACAAATGAATAATACAGTACAATGTGTAAGAAACCATGGTGCCCTTTTTAAAGGGGGATGTTCTAATCTCCTGTTGCCACACGGAAATAGAGGTTCAGGATTACTAATATGTTAATTTTCTTTTAAGAAAAGCCAGCAATCATATTTAAAGTAAAATGTTCTCTTTTGAAATGTTGGAAATTGATGGAAAAAATTTAAATTTTTTCTTAGGTGAAACAAAGTGTATCCTGCCAGCTGAATATGATGAGGGCTGTTCAATTCCATCTCATCCTTTCTCATGAGTACCTGTTTCTCATTGAAAAGGAAACACAGCTCTCAGCAAGATTCAGGCTCATTTACTTGTTACCTTAAATTTTAAACTTAGTCGACCTCTTTGGACATTTTGAAATAAGATTATTTAAAACATATCTTTACTGTTTTGTCACATTCTTTTTAGTTTGGATTTCTTTGTTTGGAGATTGCTTAAGGCTCCAGATAGTAATTTTTACATCATTAAATTTATTAGAGCTTAATTACCAAAGTCAAGTTTACCAAAGTTTTATTCCACAGTACTTAGAAATTTTAAAAGTCATTATAACCAGTTGCTGAAGACTGAATAGATACAGGGTCTACAAATAAAAACAGATAGAAATTTCACAAAGAATTAATGTGTTTGGTGCTCTGGTTGGAAAACACTGGGAAAATGTAAGTGTGGATGAAGTAGACTTGACTTAACTAAATGCATTGTATTGAACTGATTTTTTTCCTAATGATGTTTGAAACATTAAATATATATTTTCCCCTTTTTAAGTTCTAAATATAAGCCTAGAATATATATTAAACAGTATATATTCATATATGTTTGAGGTTATAAAGGATAAACTACCTTCGGGACCTAATTTCTATTTCTACAAGGGACAGATATGTTTCATTTGTTCTCAAATGTATAATTAAATTATTTTAAAAACTTAGAAGTTTACCTTTTGGAATATAGCCCATTCTAAATTTGAGAATTTTCTCTACCATGTTCTCTATTCGTTTGGTTTATATTTGCATTATCTATATGTATATTATATATTTTGCCCTTATAAACTTATTTGGCCTTTTAATAGGAATTTTTTTTTTTTGCGGGTGGGGGGGGTATTTCAAAACTCTTTAAGAATTTCTGTTGTCTCATAAATTGTAGAATCATAATGCAGGATTTGTAAGTGGAGACCATCTAGTGAATCCTCTCATTTTGCTAATAAAACTGGTAGAGCCAGAACAATTGAGGGACTTGTCTAAGACTTTATAGTTACTTATGTTAGGATGGAATTCTCTGATTTTTATCTCAGACTCCCTTTGCACTAAATTGTACTTGCTTACTTACTGTTCTTAGCAATACTAAATGGTAACTTTGTTTAAACTTGTATTATATTTGTTACTTAAACTGTATAGGTATTCCAAAATATTTTTCAAGAAATTAATTTTAAAATTTGTTAACATTTTTTCCATTATATTTACTTTTGGGAATGTTAAATTTTAGCCTATAAAGAAATTGAATTTTAAGTAAAAATAATGACAAAATATTGGGACATCTTGCAAATACAGCATTTTATATTGTTAAGCAATAACCAGCCTTTTAATTTATGTATTTCTGTATACTGTTTGAGGGCTAGGACAAACGTGTTTTAAAAAGGTTCTCAAGAACAAAGTGTGACCAGTGACGTGGGATAGCATCCCACATTTCAGCAGTGCTAGGTGCGAGTACCCAAGAAGGGAAGTGGCACAGGTACCTAGTGAAAGGGGTCTATTTTAGGTACATTTCCTCCCCTACTGTCATACCCTTTCAGATACATACAGAACAGTAATTACATAAACTGCTTTAAGTTTTCCTGATTTTCTTCCTACAATATGTTGAGCTCTGTTAATGGAAAATTTTGTTGTTTAGTAACTTTTATTATTTTGTTTACAAGTATAATACATATTCATTACAACAGTTTGGTAAATTCAGGCAAACAAAAAAGGAAATAGGTAACTATTTGAAATCTATTTCGAGTTAATCAAAATACAGATTTTTAAGTATATAATACCATATTTTAAAAAGTAGATGAAAATGTATCTGGAATTTATTAACCGTATGTACTTTGTCATAAACATTTTTGTATAAAATTGAATATTATTTTACATGATTTTTTAAATGGCTGCATTATATCCATCATATGATGTTCCATAATATATTGCAGTGTTTCCCTCATTGCTGGCTATTTGAGTTTCTAATTTTTTCATCATAAAAAACATATTTAGCTATTACAAACAGCTGCACAAATTTACAGGATTATTGCTTTACAAAAACTTCCTAGAAGTAGAAATGCCTGCAAAGGATTTATGTAGATGTCTATTTTTTGGACATTCTTTTCATTCTTGTCACTTAGCATTCCTTTTTCCTCATATCAACCACTTCTTATTCTCATCAGATCCTTTATAAAAATCTTACCCAGCATCTGTTTTGTTCTCTAAAAAAATCTCTTGAATTGAGTTTTTTTAGAGGACATAATTGCATAATTTAGAGAAGCCTAGAATTTTGCTGTTAGGTTGATGACCAGTGGGAAATACCAGTGGGTCTTTTTCACTGAGTATGAGTGCATTTATGTTATAATTTTTACTATTTTTCATAGTTTCTTACATTTTAATGTGTTTGAAAGTGGCAAGCTTCTAATAGAATGTGAATATTTCTATTTGTTTGACAATCATGTCTTGTTATACATTGAAGCTTATTTTTAAATGCCATGGTATGCAAAGTTGTGAACTTAAAAAAAAGAATCAAAAAGAAGATATTAATTTTTATGTCAGTTTTAGATTTCATCTATTTTAAATATGAATTTTCCAGAATGTATCCTATATCCTAAATTTCTATCTGCTTTATTGTAATTCATGTATTTAGTGCTCTTAATTCAGAGTTTTCTTTAATAGGGTTACATTTATGATACTATTCCTGAGGTCACTCAGTGTGTATTGCATACAAATTTATCATTGTACAAAGTGTTTTTGGAAATCTGGATAACCTTTTATAAATTGTTTGAAATTAGGCTAAGTAAACACTGATAGGATTTAAAATCTGATCTCTAAATGTCTTTGAAGTGAGCTCTAAGATGTAGAAACCTTTCATAAAATTCTCAAATTCTTTTGTCATATATTTTTTTATAGTTTTCATATTCATTAACATGTATTGTTCCTTACCATTTACAGCCCAGAATTCTGCAAATGCAGATTTTGCAAACTTTGATGCATTTGGACAGTCTAGTGGTTCGAGTAATTTTGGAGGTTTCCCCACAGCAAGTCATTCTCCTTTTCAGCCCCAAACTACAGGTAGAGCTTCTCCAGCATTATGCCTAAATGTTTACTTAAAAAAATAGGGTAAAACTCTCTAGATGTAGTTTTGAAAATTACTCTAAACTTAAATTCTATAATTATCTGAATTTACAATACTTCTATCTAGCAAAGCTCTGGGGAAACCTGAAATCTTTATTTTGTTGTGTGTTCATTTGTTTTTCTAAACTCTTTGGTATGTTGTCTAATTCACAGAATTCTCCTTTTCCTGCACATGAATCTTAAACTTCTTATGTAAGGAAGGATTAAAGTACTGAAGTTTTTTAGGTTCAAACAACACATTGTGATTTAGGCTCTAAGTAAAGGAAGCTAATTTATTGCTTCCATAGAACTAAAAGTGGAAGTAATTTTTAGGCAACAATCTTGAAAAATAAATGTTATTAGTCAAGAGTAGGTTATTTAAGGATTGCTTTAATCAAACTGGGAAATCATTTTCTGTGCAAGAATTGGTCTTTAAACATTGAATACTCTTCCATAAACTATATTGTTTTCCAAAACTCATTGAACCCATGTTTAGATCTTTGGCTGATTACTTTGCTTTCAACTTGAATTCTGTGTATTGTCTTAAAGCTTTTTCTTTCAATTTTCTTTTTTTTTCCCCCCTTTAACTTTCATTAACATAATTTCTGGCTATCCAGCATTTAGAATGCTTTCATCTAGCTGCAGTTTTGGTGAATTTACTTCTGCTTTTCCTCTCCAGGCTACCAACAGTAAGTTCTCTAATCAAGTAGGCATCTTTTACTAATTTGTTTTATGCTGTATTTCATGGATTTTTCACTTATAGAATGTTAATCATCTTTTAATAATCTTCATAAATTCTCACTTTTACTTTCCCTTCACTATTCCTCAACTCAACAGAACACAGTAGTATACAATAAGAGAGTTAGTTGATTTAATAATTCCAATTTTAAGTTGAAATAAAATTCTTCATATAAACTTTGAAAGCTTTAGTATTTACTTTGTTCACCAACTACTTATAGAAGATCACAATCATTTAAATATGCACATTACTGAATTTTAATTGGAAACAACCAGAGTTTCAATGCCTGAGAAATTTTATCTGTACATAATGTTTTAGAATGTTTAAAAATCAGATTGATGGAAAGTGTGGTTTTTTTTTGATAGGGGTGTATCCGTTCTGTTTTTAAAATATCTATGTGTGCTTCGTATCACTTTAATATAAAACTACACATAAATTATTTTGATTGCTGAAACTAATGTGTAGGCATAAAGAACTGGTATCAAAAGTTAGGACAAAAGCATAGAATGAAATATATTAGCTTTAGTCTTTGGTAGTACTTTAAAGAAGTCTCTAGATTACAGAATAGACTTTAAAATTTTAGTAGGATATATACCTGTAAGTGAATTATGCTCTATAAAGTAAAAAAATTGCTATAATATTTAAACTATTTTGATATTGTATACTATAATTTTTATTCTTTGAAATATATAAAATAGTTCATGATTTTTTGAGTATACCATGGTGTATGAGTATTAAATTACTATGTGGAATTAAATAATAGCTCTTCAAATAAAATAAGTCTGGAGCTCAAAGATCACCTGTTAAGAAACTCTGGATCAAAATAGTACATCTTAAGAATTTTAAATTTCTATTCCTGGGATTTGTTTCAACCAAGTTATTTTTTAGAAGCTACAAAAACTTGTATTGTCAGATACTTTGCATCTTATTAGCAGGAGGACTAGTAAAAGGTGATAGTATATAGTTGAATGTTGTATATTGTAATGAATCTCAAACCAGGTGAATTATGTCTTTTACTCCAGGGTAGATAATTACACATAGAAATGTGTAACTTCATGTTGCCAGGGCCTTTGGAAAACTAGATTTGCAAATTATAAAAAGTCATATGTAGATGGTTAAAGTTGAATGCGTAGGAATGCAGATTCCTTATAGAATACTTAATTTAAGAAGAAATTGTCATATTACCTACCACAGGATATTGAGAAAAATCTAGATATTTCAAGTGTGCTGTTTATTCTATTACAGGGGGAAGTGCTGGATCAGTAAATGCTAATTTTGCTCATTTTGATAACTTCCCCAAATCCTCCAGTGCTGATTTTGGAACCTTCAGTACTTCCCAGAGTCATCAAACAGCAACAACTGTTAGTAAAGTTGCAACAAATAAAGCTGGTCTTCAGGCTGCAGACAAATATGCAGCACTTGCTAATTTAGACAATATCTTCAGTGCTGGACAAGGTAATCAAACTTTAAATAAAAATTTCTATATTAAACAGTCCTTTACATTCGGTTGTATTTATTAAAATCTAAGGATGCTATGCTTTTCTTAGTGGGTGGTTAGAAATTTCGTTTACACTAAATTTCATGACTTTTAGGATCTGAAATATCAACTACAAAACTGAAGTCATAGAAACTAATTTGTTTACTTCTGGTTTTAAAAGAAAGTAATTGACAGAAATTTAATTTTGTCTTAGAAAGCCTGCTTTACTGTTCTATGGCTATACAAGGTTAAGAATCTTACACATAGAACTGACTGGAAGGCTATTTGGTGGTTTCTATAATATATTTATTTTGAATGACTTTCTATTAATATCTTCGTAATTTTTTAAAATGATTTTTACAGTATATTCTTATGCCTAGTTTGGTCTTGAAGGCCAGTATTTTGCCTCTCAAAGTGCATAGTACAGTGGTGAAGAGCAAGGGTATGCTTTCAGGCTGCAGGGCCTACTTTTTCATCTCCATAATGAGGATAGTAAATAGCATTGAACTCATGGGGTTGTGTTATTACATGTAAGGCATTTACAACAGTGTTTGGCACATAGTAAGTATGCAGTAAGTATTTGTTCTCATTACTATCTATTTTTTATTATGGACAACCCTGGGAAAATATTAATTGATCACATCAGGGTCCTATATTTTATGAATTTATATGTTTACTTGAATGCAATACACCTGTATCAGAGATGTTAAATAACACTTTTTGAGAATTTCTTCTTTATGCACACTCTAAACCTGTTACTGGCACAGAGTCTTAGTTTTTTGTTATAGAAGCAGTATTCTGTCTTTTCCACAGCAGTATATGTTGCAACTAATCTTGTCCAATATTTTCTACATTATTAGATATGATTCTGGAATCCTATTTATTTGCTTAGCTCCAAATCAGTTGTAAATTTACATGTGTTGCATGGGAAATTTGGTTGATAAATTGGAAGTATACCTTTAAGTTTTGGGGATAATTTATTTGTTCACAGGTGGTGATCAGGGGAGTGGCTTTGGGACCGCAGGTAAAGCTCCTGTTAGTTCTGTGGTTTCACTTCCCAGTCAGTCAAGTGCGTCTTCAGACAAGTATGCAGCTCTGGCAGAACTAGACAGCGTTTTCAGCTCTGCAGCCACCTCCAATAATGCGTACACTTCCACAAGTAATGCCAGCAGGTACCTTGTCTTTGTGTTCCTGCTTTGTGTTTAAATCTTTTTTCAACTCTGAATAATAATGTTGTTAAATAATGACTAGGGCATAATTTTAAAATTATTGAATATTTTTATAAATTTGAGGAAACAGTTTAATTTGCTAATTAAAATATAATCCTTGATTAACTGCCCAATTCTATTTTTTCATTTAATCAAAAGTTTTATTTTCTTGAACACCAAAATGTAACTAAGAGTATGTACACATCTCAAAATGGACAGCTATCTACAGATTTAATTATACTCAGCAGAGAATTCATTTCGGAAATTATATACTTTTAAGGTACAGTTTTTAGTCATGAAGACTAAATACTGAAAGTAACATTTTATAGCCTTAGTTGTAAATACACATTTTTAGAAATGTTTGCACCAGAACAGAACACTAATTCTATATCTCTTCAGTGTCATATTGGTATTTATGAATAGACATATCTATTATTGTGTTCAAATATATCTGGCATAAAGGAATTCTTTGTAGCAGGAAGTCTGACACATTTTAACAACATTAGATCGTTAAAAGCTCTAATCAAGAAGCAGTTTTGACTTCTTGATTTTAGAGTTAAGTTATACAGAAATACAGGTGACTTACATATACATTGTTTTATTCATCTCTGTTTTTCTAATTATTATTTTAATCCTCACCCGAGGACATGTTTTTTTTAAAAGAAAATTGATTTTAGAGGGAGAGATGGAGAGAAACATCATGTGCAATTGAAACATCTATTAGTTGCCTCCCACATGTGCCCCAACTGGGAATCAAACCTGCAAAAGGTGTAGGGGATGGTGCTCCAACCAGCAGAGCCACCGGCGAGGGCTTATGAACATTCTTGAAGAAATGTCAACAAATTAATTTTATTAAATTTTGATCCTTAAACATGTCTATTTTCTGTTTGTGGAAGTAAAGTATGCATCAGGTAGGTCTGCTGCTCATTGAGGTATGATGGCTGTCTTGTTTGGTTGTTGTGGGATGAACCAGCCACTTGTTTTCTGAAACACCGTTTTTCCTTGGAAGATAACTGGTAGGCAAACCAAGATTATTCAGATTTGGATATTTGACAATATTTTCTAAAAAATAGAGTATTTAAACCTGTCATTTTATGAAAATAACTGATAATAATCACACATTAAATCAAATATTAGAATTTTGGAAAATTTCTTAACTCTACCATGAGCATGACAGACAGCTTTTCATTACCTTTCTGATGAGTGATGTGTTTTATTTTTTTATTTTGCATAAGGAAATGTGTTGACATTTGGAAGATTGGCATCAAGTATTTTCCAGATGATAGGACATCAGTAAAAATTCATTTAAAGTGCAAGATAGACTAATGAATGTTAACTTTAATCCAGCAAAAAACAGTTCACTGATAAGGTTTCAAATTCCATATTGAAACCAACCTTTAGGAATTGTCACTATTTTTGGTATGATAACAAAGAAAATATCCACAACTAGAGGCCTGGTGCACGAAATTCGTACACTGGGCAGGGGGTGTCCCTCAGCCTGGCCTGTGCCCTCTCACAGTCCAGGACCCCTTGGGGGATGTCCGCCTGCCAGTAGTCAGACATCCCTCTCGCAGTCCGGGACCCCTCACTCCTTACTGCCCGCCTGCAGCGGAGGCAGGAGAGGTTCCTGTCACCGCCACTGTGCTCACCAGCTGTGAGCCCGGCTTCTGGCTGAGCAACGCCTCCCCTGTGGGAGCGCACTGACCACCAGCGGGCAGCTCCTGCTTTGAGCCTCTGCCCCCTAGTGGTTAGTGTGCATCATAGCGACTGGCCGTTCTGCCGTTCGCTCGATTTGCATATTAGCCTTTTATTATATAGGATTATCTGAAAAAGCTATTAAAATGCTCCTTTGTTCAACTATGTATCTATGTGAGGCCAGTTTTGTGTTTGTTTTTTTTTTTATATATATACATCAACCTAAACAACATGTCACAGCTGATCTTCTGTTAAGTCAGCTACTAAAGGGATTTGCAAAAATATCAAACATTGTTACTGTTCTCATTAAGTTTTTTTATTTCAGAAAATATCCTATATAATAAAGAGCTAATATGCTAATTAGCCCAGATGGTGGAAAGACCTCTGGAACCACCAGTGGGCCAGGGGGTGGGGCCACGAGGTAGCCAGGGCTGCGAAGGCCTACTCTTGCACAAATTTCATGCATCAGGCCTCTAGTACTTATCATAAAGTGCTATTTATTTGTTAGCATGTAATAATGGCTTTATTGTTATTTTCAAATAAAAAATATTTTAAATTTGTTTTAATTTTTGTATTCTATGCATATTGATAAATAGAGCACACTGAAGCAAAGGTTCTTTGGGGTTCTCAGTAATTTTTCAGAATATAAATGAGCCATGAGACCTAAAGTTTGAGTACTTCTGTGATACATTGTATGTTTATAATGATCAGTTTTCACATATTTATGGCCACCCTATAGATAGAATATGCTTGCTTTTTTTTAACAATTAGAACTCTTTTAATACTTGTTTTCAGCAATGTTTTTGGGACAATGCCAGTGGGTGCTTCTGCACAGACACAGCCTGCTTCTTCAAGTGTGCCTGCTCCATTTGGAGGTAGGTGTTTCTGGTAGTCGCCCCTTATGTGTGGAAGATACATTCCAAGACACTCAGTGGATGTCTGAAACAGTAGATGGTACCAACCCCCATATTTACTATATTCTTCCTGTACATACATACCTATGATGAAATAAAGTTTAATTTATAAAATTTGGCTATGGACCATACAATTTTTTTTTTGGTTTTCTTATTAAGTTGAGAACTTTCACCTTTTCACTTAAAGGAAGCACTTTACAGCTTCTCTTTGGCATATATGAATTGCCAGCATCACTACTCTTGCGCTTTGGGGCCATTAATAAGTAAAAATCGAGCAGGGTGGAGAGAGATTTCATCATGTTACTCAGATTAGAGCATAATTTAGAACTTGTCAGTTGTTTATTTCTGGAATTTTCCACTTAATATTTTTGGGCTGCCATTAACTGTTGGTAACTGAAGCCATGGAAAGTGGAGTCATGGATAAGGGGGGAGGAATAATGCGGACACTCTATAGAGCCCAAATGTATATTGTATAGCATTTTCAGGGGAACCAGATGACAGAGCAACAGTTTATTATTAGGAAGCTCTAGTTTTCTATCTTCATAAATATATTATATTTTTATATATTTTAGTATAAATGTATTATGATTTTATAGTGTACTTTATAATATTTTAAAGCTACGCCTTCCACAAATCCATTTGTGGCTGCTGCTGGTCCTTCTGTGGCATCTTCTACAAATCCATTTCAGACCAATGCCAGAGGAACAACAGGTAAGAAATATAAATTATGGAACAGCAAGTTTTGGAAAAGGTATTTATTGCAGAGAAACCATGTGAACAAACTAGAAAAATAAGGATTCTTTCTTACTGAAATGAGTGGTTAGTGGATGGGAGAGTTTGTTCCTAAAGACAAACACTTGCTGAAAGTTTATAAAATCCTGGAACTTAATGCATATTTGAGAAGGACCTTAGAAGTTAACTAGTGCCTACCATGCTCGGTCACAGCTTTCATTTTCAGGGAGGATGCCCAAGTATGGAGATGAGACTTCTTTGAACCACACAGCCAATTTTGTAGAGATCGGACTTGTACACAGTAATTCTGACTTACTGGGGTGGTCTGCTTTCAGAATTACTGGATATGACTCATTCAACCATAGCAGAAAACATGTATAAGAAGGTTTTTTGCCTTGTTTCTGCCTTGACATGAGATTGCAAGGGCCGAATGGGCTTTATTACATGAGATCTTAAGATCAGGTCTTTTTCTAGTGCATATCTCTTTTAGGATGTTAACATTTTAAAAATTGTGGGAACCTGATTTTATTTTGGGTATAATGTTTGAGTATTTTCTCAATTGCTGCTTCCCCAAATTTAATTGTTAAGTATGCTCATTTAAAATGAATGGACATATATTTTAGAAATAATTCCACCCCAGATGGTTAAAAAAACACAAAAAGGTTCTATTACGTAACCTAACTTTGTTTTTTATTAATTAGATTTATTTATATGTAGCCTCTCTGATCTCAGTCATGCCAGGTGGGAAAACACAAGATGCTTTTTTTAAAAAATATATATATTTTATTGATTTTTTACAGAGAGGAAGGGAGAGAGATAGAGTTAGAAACATCAATGAGAGAGAAACATCGATCAGCTGCCTCCTGCACATCTCCTACTGGGGATACGCCCACAACCAAGGTACATGCCCTTGACCGGAATCGAACCTGGGACCTTTCAGTCCGCAGGCCGACGCTCTATCCACTGAGCCAAACCGGTTTCGGCAAGATGCTTTTTTCTTATTCTGTCTTTTCAGCTATTGTATTTTAACTGAGAGTGCCAATCACCTTCTAATGAACTACAGTGAATAATTTTCCCCTTGTAGTACTCAGTTTACTTGAGTTACCTTTAAGTATTTCTAGTTAATGTAAAAAGTTGTAAATAAAAATCAAGTATTATCCAGGTGCTCTCTCCAAAGTTTGACTTTGCAGAAGCTAGGTCATTTTAGATGATCCTGTAAATTGCATTTTTGGGTGTGACTCATGAGGCCTACAAGTCTTTATGGATATAATTATATCTTCACATGAAAAAAAAGTGCTTATTTAAAATGATGGATTTCATAAAGGTTTCTTCATTTGGTATTATCTAATCTCCCCTTTATTGCAAACAGTGTAAATATTACAGTGTCATGAATATAGTTCAAATAAACTGGATGTGTTTTATCACGTATTATGCTACCTACTTTGTAAGAGTACATTCTAATTTTAGAACTTTTAATGAAACAAATTTACTTTTATTTTAACAATAGTTACCATTAAGTTAATGACATTGGTCTCTTTATGGCTTTCCATAAGGCCTTTCTGGAGCAATGCATTCTCAAGTGTTTCCTCACGCTCATTTTGGTAGGTGGCCACAACTAATGTCTAGATTTCTGTGGCAGTTTGTCTGCCTGCTTGTGGAAGCTTCTGCTAGTGTTCTGGATCCCTGCATGTGGAATTAAGTTCTTCCATGTTTTAAAATGGAGTGGGCATGAATGTGTGGCATTGGGACTGCATTATATTTAAAATTACATGGAAATCTTCTGTAGTGATTTATGTTTTAATGCTGAAAAGCATTATTGCTTACCTCCATGGTCATATTAGAATGTCACAGCTTTTTCAATTGTTTTTCTTGAGTTTGAATTTATAGTAGTTTGAGTGACACCTTTTTGATATACCAAACCATTTTACCACATTATTCCATGGAGTTTGGTTTTGTTTAACTGTGCCCTAAGTTCTGCTTTTTAGTGCTTTTTAAAAAATGATTTGTCTAAGTTATGTCAGTGCATTGTCTGTTATGAAACCCTCCTGTTTCCTCGCAGTATGCTTATTATTCTTTATTCACTTGCTTCCCAGTGGCTGTTTCCCTTCTTTTTCTCCTTAATAATGAGAAAATAATTTAAAATTTTTTTACATTCTAATTAGGTTCATTGAGGATCATTGTTACAAACATTAGGATTATGAGGATTACTTTGGACAACATCTATAACATTTTTTTAGTTTTTTTAAAAGAATTTTTTGTAACATTTTTAGTATTTCTGTGCTTAAAATCAACAATTGAGTAAAATTTTTAAATCAGGAAATTAAATGAGTTATGTTTTTGATAGCATCACTTAAAACTATTTCACTATATAATTACTACTATTCTGTATTAAAAGCAACATTATTGGCTCTTAGTTCACTGAGGCCTTCCCTAGAACACTTAATCTTCTCTAACAATAGTGATACACTGTTCTGCTACTACCTGTGTTTCAGTAATGTGAATTATTTCTTGAGTTAATTCTTCAATGGGAAATGATGGCAGCATGCCACATATGTAGTGGTAGTTCACACAGATTTCCCCAACCTGTGACTGCTCTGTTCCACAGAGTTAATAGTGGCTAGATGTGGCAAGCCTTGGAGGAGCACAGTGTTCATTTACACTGTGTGCTTTGTCTCTTCTAATAATGCTTAGTTCACGTCCTTTTCCATCTTTGTACATTTTGCCCTAATTTTTATAACTTAGCAGTCCTAACCTTCCTTAACCCTTTATCCAGAGCACTCTTTATTTACCATCCAGAAAAGGAATGTGGGAGTCCATATATTTCTTTTGGAATTGATTTATTAGGAGTGTAACATGTCCCTTTAATTGTGTTAGTGTTTTTATTAAGATTCCCCTCCCCCATTTGGCTCTGGTTACAACACTGCATAGGTTTAGCGTGGCCTGCATCTGACTCCTATAAGTTTTGTTATTTTTGCTGAGCTACTTAGCACAGGTTCTAAAATTTTTTCCAGGAATTCACATATTATGTTATAGTACACAGTTCAATAGTTAAAATTAAATATTGGGCTATTTTACTATATATAGCAAAACAAAATGAAAAACAATAAAAAAAAATACTAGTATGTATACATGTGAATTGCCATGATGATGGGCTTTAAAAAGTAGATTGCTGTTTAGAGTTGAATTTTATTAATATACTTTGAGAAATTTTTCTTCGTTAGTTTTATTCTGGTTTTTGGGTTTTAGGAAAATAAATTTTATAGGTTGTAATACTGTATAGTGCTAAAACTTAACTGACTTTGTTGAGTTTTGAAATTTAGAATGCCTTTAATGTACATCTTAATATTTTTCAAGGTAAATGATATCTCTTCTATAATGTTGAATATGAGAAACGAAATGTGCCCTTTTAAATGTAAGTGATCAGCCCTTTTCTTCTCCTGTCAGCGGCGACCTTTGGCACCGCATCCATGAGCATGCCTGCGGGCTTTGGGACGCCTGCGCCCTATAGTCTTCCCACCAGCTTCAGTGGCAGCTTCCAGCAGCCTGCCTTTCCAGCCCAAGCAGCTTTCCCTCAACAGACAGCTTTTTCTCAACAGCCCAATGGTAAGATCTGACATTTATTTGTAAGTCCACTGTAGGTCTCTTGTCCTGTATAATAAAAGCCTAATATGGTAAGTGTCCAGCCATTCAGTCATCCGTTCAACTAATCAAAGCGTAATATGCTAATGATATGCTAAGGCCGCTCAACCGCTCACTATGATGTGCACTGACCACCAGGGGCAGATGCTCTGACTGGTAGGTTAGCTTGCTGCTGGGGTCCGGCCAATCGGGACTGAGTGAGACAGGCTGGACACGCCCTGGAACCCTCCCATGGTCTCTCCCCAGTTGGCCAACCTCCCGCATCCCTCCCCAGCCCCGATCATGCACCAGTGGGGTCCCTTGGCCTGGCCTGCGCCCTCTTGCAATCCAGGACCGCTCAGGGGATGTCGGGGAGCCGGTTTCAGCCCGATGCCGCTGACCAGACCAAGGGACCCCACTGGGACCTCTCATATGTCATAATGTTATGTGTTTGGACAAAAGAACTTAACTGAAGAATGTTGTAGTATGGTCTACTGAATGTGTATTTGGGCCTCAGAAAATTGACAAGTAAGTTTTTGTGACTAGATTATAGATGTAGGAGAAATCAGAGACTCTAAGGCAGCGGTTCTCAACCTGTGGGTCGCAACCCCTTTGGGGGGCGTCGAATGACCCTTTCACAGGGGTCACCTAAGACCATCGGAAAACACATATATAATTACATATTGTTTTTGTGATTAATCACTATGCTTTAATTATGTTCAATTTGTAACAATGAAATTGGGGGTCACCACAACGTGAGGAACTGTATTAAAGGGTCACGGCATTCGGAAGGTTGAGAACCACTGCTCTAAGGAGTCCCCAGTGTCTTTCTTATTCATTTATCTGTGTTCTAATACATCTCTTGATTTTAAAAAGAAACTTTTAAGGACATAGAGTGATTTTTTTAAATGTATTTTTATTGATTTCAGAGAAGAAGGGAAAGGGAGAGAGAGAGAAATATCAATGATGAGAGAGAATCAGTGATCAGCTGCCTCCTGCACACTCCCAACTAGGGATGGAGCCCACAACCTGGGCATGTGCCCTTGGCCGGAATCGAACCTGGGACCCTTCAGTCCGCAGGCCAACACTCTATCCACTGAGCCAAACCTGCTAGGGCTAGAGTGTTGTTGTTTTTTGTTTTGTTTTGTTTTTTTTCAAATATTTTTATTGATTTTAGAGAAGAGAGAGGAGGGGAGAGAAACATTAATGATGAGTGAGGCTCATTGATTGGCTGCCTCCTGCACCCCCACACTGGGATCAAGCTCACACCCCAGGCTTGTGCCCTGACCAGGAATTGAACCATGACCTCCTGGTTCATAGGTCGATGCTCAACCACTGAGCCATGCTGGCTGGGCTAGAGTGTTTTTTTTTTAAATTTAAATTCTTTATTGTTTAATGTATTACATAAGTCTCCTTTTTCCCCCATTGACCTCTCCCCGGCCACCCCAACCCCCAGCACATGCCCTAAACCTCCCCCCCACCCCTCCTCCGGTCTGTGTCCATTGGTTATGCTCATATGCAAGCATACAAGTCCTTTGGTTGATCTCTGAGTGTTTTTGTTTTGTATCAGAAAACTGTGCCATTTTGTTTAAGGTTTTTTTGGTGGGTGGTGGTGACAATAGACTGATAAATAGGCAACAATATATATTATGGTTAGAAATTGTTACTTGTTCTCAGGAAAATTCACTAGAGACTAGTTTGTGTGGTTCTCACCCCGCCCCACCCTACCCTCCCACCCCAGATTTTGTTTATGGCTAAAATTTGAATTCCATAGATTCAGAGATTATCCTAGAATTATGGATGTTCTTTTCTAAAGTTGTGCTTAACTAAAAATTTGGAAATAGGGTCTGTGACAGCCATAATGATGAAATGTTTCCTAAGGAATACTATGATGTCCACATAGAAACTGTTGTGTGGTCTTACAGCCCCTCTCAAATAGTCACCACCAGATCATCTATTTATTAAATCCTTTGAATGTCAGTAGTTTACGTAGCTGAGACAAATTGGAATGAACTATTTCGGGGGACTATATAAAAGCTCCTTAAGACATGGCACAGGAAGTTTATTTCTGGTTTTGAAAGAGCATAAGACGTAACAATTTAACATTGATATTTTATTGTTGTTCTGGTAGCAGTTTCTCTGAAACGCATTATGAGGCTTTAATAAACAACAGATTGTCTCTCAAAGGTAGAATGGGTTATAATTGGTGGTTCTGTTTTAACAAGGTGCAGGTTTTGCAGCATTTGGACAAACAAAGCCAATGGTAACCCCTTTTGGTCAAGTTGCAGCTGCTGGAGTATCTAGTAATCCTTTTATGGTAAGTGAGGTGCAGTTTTAAGCACTTTGTAAGTTGTTGTGTGTTATTTTCAAATTAGGAAAAGCAGGATGTGTCTCCTCCTGGATGCTGTTTGCTACTGTACTGATAAGACATTGCAGGAGTGTACACATTGAGGGAGCCACTATGCAAGATTCCTTTGTGACACAAAAAACCACATTAATCATTTGAAATCAAAGAATTGACAGTAAATAAGCTATTTTATAACATGAAATTTGTCTGCTTTCTTGCAAAAGGAACACTTTATGAGCAGCTATAGACATAGTAAACATTGTGGAAAGGGGTCTTGGAGTCAGATTTAGTTTGAATCATAAATGCATTTTTTAGAGTCAAGTCCTTTTTTGAGAATTATATGAAATAATTATATACAAGGCACAACACAGTGCCTAATACCTAATCTTTTTATTATAGTATGTTGCTAATAACAATAGTAATAAATTTGATTGCCAATAATTAAACCTAATCTAAATACTCTTAATATTTTCATCACACACCACTTTTGTCTGTTTGTTTATTTTGTCTTATGTTTTCCTTTAGACTGGTGCACCGACAGGACAATTTCCAACAGGAAGCTCATCAACCAATCCTTTCTTATAGCCTTATATAGACATTTTACTGGAAAGAACTTTTACATGGTCACATTACATCTCTCCGCCTCTTGCACTGTTGTCTTGTTTCACTGATCTTAGCTTTAAACACAAGAGAAGTCTTTAAAAAGCCTGCATTGTGTATTAAACACCAGGTAATATGTGCAAAACAGAGGGCTCCAGTAACAACTTTTAACCTGTGAATTGGCAGAAAAAGGTAGCGGTATCATGTATATTAAAAATTGGCTAATATTAAGTTATTGCAGATACCACATTCATTATGCTGCAGTACTGTACATATTTTTCTTAGAAATTAGCTATTTGTGCATATCAGTATTTGTAACTTTTAACACATTGTTATGTGGAAAATGTTACTGGGAAAATAGATCAGCCACTTTCAAGGTGCTGTCATGTATCTCGGAATGAATGACCTGAAATCATTTTAACCATTGCTACTGGAAAGTTACAAAGTCAGAAGTGGAAGGTTTTATTCAGTCTTGGATTTTTCCCTCCTAAAGAGCTCTTCTATTTATACATGCCTAAATTCTTTAAAAATGTAGAAGGATACCTGTCTGCATAATAAAGCTGATCATGTTTTGCTACAGTTTGCAGGTGAAAAAAATAAATATTAGAAAATATGCTATTGTTTTTGTGTTCTTGCTGCAATGCCTTTACCAAAGTGGCCTTAAATGTGAGTAGTGAATTGAGAACATCTTGAATTCTTAAATTAGGATTTCAGAAGACTTCTAGTGACTAACTTTTATGTCTAAAAGAGAAAATTTTATAAAAAGGCCATGTAGAAAATGTATTAAAACTACTATGACTGCTATATTCATGAATATGTCAGTGGTAAAGCATTTACATGTAGCTTGTCAGATTCACCATAATCCTTCTAATTTCTTTGCAACTTCTTAATTTTGTGAAATTTGTAAATATGAAGAATTTGCATGTATGTGTATTTACAAATTTTTTAAAGTATCTTGAATTCTCAGACTTCAAAAGGCCTATTTTAAATATTGATTTTAAAAATACTGTCTTTGAATGTATTGGAAGCAGACATGCATTAACTGTGACATGATTGCACCTCAGATTTGTTTTCTGTTTAGACAAACTGATATTATTAATAGGACATTTGTTTATGTTCATCTCGGGGGGGGGGGCGGGGGTAAAGAAACTGGAACCCAGTGTTACCTTGAAGTTATAGAATACTTTGTTTAAAAGGGCAGTGATACTAATATTTAGTTATATCTTTTTGTTAATATTCAAATTAACTTGTTTAAATATTTATGTGCAGCAATGCCTCATTCATCCAGAGATAATCTGGCAGTCTCATCAAAACAACACAACTGGGAAACTTGGAATCATCTTTTTTTTTTTTTGTTTAATGCCTTTGAGCAACCTACTTAAGTCATGAAGTCTTTACTGATTATTTGGTTTCCCAGCCCATAGCAAATTAGCAGTTCAGAGGTTGTGGCTCGAAAGGAAGGAGATAGAAAAAACTATGAAGAGTATACGCTTGAAGACTATTTAGTGTAGGGGCAGCCAGCCCAGCCTAGATCACTAAATCACATCATCTTCTAATAATTGTCTATTTTGCTGACTCTGTGTCATCAAGATAAGCTGAAATTACATATACAAATGGGTAGCATGTGTTTATAATGTTTTATCTTATAATGATTAGACATTTTTTAAAAAGCTTTGGTATTAAAAGAGGTGAACGTCTGTTTCCTCAAACATTTTATTCATGTTGAATACCTTTTTCAGTGGTGGCTACATGAGTTATCCTACTATCCTCAAGCTGTGTAGTGTTTTAGACTTGTTAAAACATTGCTGTTTGTTGCATATCTAGCTGAATGTGTGGTTTTCCTGACCCATTTGATAAGAAGACTGGGAGATCTCTGCCCCTTTTCTGAGCAGTATGCCTCTTCTTTTAGAATTAAATGAATGCTGCAACAGTTGTGGTGTGTGTTGGTGTATACTTGAAATGTCTCTACATTTGTGGGGTCTCCACCCTATTTTTCATGGAGGGAACACTAAAGAAATGTCTTTGAATGTCTGTATTTTAGATTGTATTGGGTCCCAATCAATCCACATGTACAAAGTTATAATATATAATTGTAGGCATTACCCAAATAACCTTCCAGCTTTCCATCTAAGAAATAAGTAAATTAAACTGTTATTATGAAAATAATTTTAAAGACTATTTCTTCTGAGTAAATTTTGAATTTTGTAATTAAATGGGAACTCTTAATGACTTATTTGAAATGAGTGCTTATAAAATTAAATATGTAGTTTAAGAAGTCCAGAGTTATAGTAGATTTAAATCAACTTCAGTTAGACTTTCCTATTCAGGTTTGCATCTGCTTTTCGATAGACCATCAGAATTGTCTCTACATTTGTGGGGTCTCCCTCCAGGCCCTTTTTCATGGAGGGAACACACAGAACTGAAGAGAAAATTCTCGAGGTGACAAGGCTGAAGACCTTCGTGTTTCCTGGCTTCTGGTTGAATCAGATCTTTTTCTCCTATCTTTACTCAGGAAAGAAAATTTTCTTTTCTTTTAGGGTGGAGAACTTTGTTACATTTAAAGGCATGCTGTATTTTCATTTTTGTGAAAAATAGAGGTAATTACTTTCTTTGTTCAAATAATTCCTCTAAAGTTGAAGGAGCATATCAGTGGTTTACCTGTGAGTTATCCCTCCCCCCAGTGCACACTGTCTTTGCTACATACAGTTCCTGGAAATTGGTAAAATGAATGTTTTTGTACCATTTCCCCAACAGTTTTGAGAAACTGGGTCTCAGGACCATAATCCCCAAAGAGCTTTTGTTTATATAACATGTGTTGGTCAGAATTTACTGTATTAGAAATTAATACTAAGTCACTTAAGAACTATGTTTATTTAAATATAACAATAAATCCATTACATGTTAACAAATACCATTTTTATAAAAATAAGTGTTATCCAAAAACAATGAGAACATTCTGTTTTGCTTGTCTTTTAAATATCTGGACCAAGAGAAGCAGCAGAGTCTCATTGTGATTCTTTTTCTATCATGTGGCATGTGGACGCTGGAAAACTCCACTGTGAACTTGCAAGATCATGGGTGAAGCAGAGATACAACATTTTGGTACTGTTATGAAAATAGTTTGGATCTTGTGTTCTGGGACCCTCAAGGCTCCTCAGACCAGTCTTTGAAAACCACCGCACTAGACTTCAAATGTGTATATTTTTGGAACAGCAGCATTTTGTTGTATGCATAGTGCTCCCTGAACTTCTATGTTTTTTTTTACTTAGTTGGTGGGAAAAATGAAAATTCCTGTTGAAGTTGCAAATGTTAAGGCCGACTGGTGTTGCTCAGTGATTGAGCATCAGGAGTTCACTACTGTTTGATTCCCAGTCAGGGCACATGCCCAGGTTGCAGGCTCAATCCCCAGTAGGGGGCCTGCAGGAGGCAGCCAATCAATGATTCTCTTATTGGTGTTTCTCCCTTCCTCTCTGAAATCAAGAAAATATATTTTAAAAAGTGCTATCATGCTTATGTGTAAGATTTTAAAAAATATTTCCCAATCCTGAAAGAGTTTGCATATCCTATATATCTAATAAAAATTTAATTTGGGTTCCATTTAAGTTGATAAAATCAGTACAGTTTATTCTTGAAGGGCTTAAGTTTACAAGTTAATTAATAGGGTAATTAGTGGAGCATGTTTTAAACTAAAGAGCTCTTTAAAGTATAATTTGTGAAAATTTTATTGAGTTTATTCCCCGGTTTTTAAATTTGTAAAATATGTTATTCACATTTGTATTAAGTTAGCCTATTGCATTGAATGCATCCTCATTAGTTAAAATTTTCTTTGTATATTTTTAAATGTTATAATGTCAATAAAATTTTTATGTGATGTATTTGGACAAGCAAGTATATGGCCAAGATGTAATGAATGTTTTACTGGTGAATATTTAGCAACTGCTTCTGATGGAAACGTGCCCTGTTTTGTAGTGTTGACTGATTGATACTTGTGGTATAAATATTGTTGCCATGGCTGATTAAACTTGGAGAAAGATATAATATACTAGCAGCTCTCCTAAGCTTTTGCAAGCCAACACTAGCACACACTGACATATAATTCCACAACTCAGTCATTACATTTATTGGTTATTTGCTGATTGTATCCAATATTTGAAGAGTCTTGTATTGTTCAGCAAGATTTGGACACTAATTCATTTCTAGAAGCAAACTGGGTCTGAGGTATTTAATCTAAAAATAAATATTGTGAAACCCTTATTTTAAAACCCTGGTTTTAAAAAGTCCAGTTATTGTGCTGCAGGGGTTGTACATTCATGGCATATACTCTGAATTCTGTCTACATTTGTGTTTTGTTCAACAGTTTAAAAACTTGTATTTTGAATAGTTTTAAGGGAAGATGTGCTCTTAAGTTGGCCACTAGCCTACCACTCCCAGCTTTCTTAGGCTCAAACATTCAAACATTCAAATGAATTTTAAGGCTATTCAATTGCAAATCCAACTTGACATAAAAGGGCTCTTATACTTCCTCTTATTCTGATTTTGGGGTCAGTCCTTAGTATTTGAATTTATGATATTTTCCAGTGAAGGCTTTTGCCAATAATACATTTTCTTTCAAACCTGGTAATCTCTGTGCATTCTGCTTATTTTATGCCAATGGATAAGAATTTAACATATCTTGAAATAAATTTTTGAAATCTGCTTGTCCAACTCACAGGACTTTTGGAGTTGAATTGACAAAAGGATGTTATTGGGGATTTCATGTAAAGGAAAAGTGATCTTTGGTAAAATACTTCAGTTGGGAATTTAAATGCCCATTGGGTTTGTTTGTTTTTAATTGATTCTTTGGAATTTTGAGTAGATGTTACCCAAGTTGTAGTTTAAGCAATATTTAAATAAATTCTCAACGTTCCCCCTCAATCTTGAGGGACAGAGGAAGCAGACACCAAAGAGCCTTCTAATTTTCACTAAATATTAAGTAAAAGCAAAGGGTTGTAAACTGTTTCATAGGAGACCATGGGTACAATCAGGCTTTTTAAATACTTTGTTTTTTTAATATTAAAATAACACATGCTTACGATTTTTAAAAATCATGCAATATACAAAGGGTATGAAGTCAAAAAGTGTCTCCTTCCTGTGGTCTTACTCCCATACCTCCGAGGAATATTTTGTCTTGTATAGTCGTTTAGAAATGTTATTTAATACTGATGTATACACATATATGCCTCTTGTCCCCCCCCCCCCTTACTTTAGATGTACGATTTTGTATATTGGTTCTTTTTAACTTGGTTATCTTTATTATCACATCCAGTTCTAACTCATTATTTTAATGGCTCCAAGATTTCATTATGTGGATGTTCCTTTTGAAGAACATTTGTTTATAGATTTTTGTACTAAAAACATTGTTACAATGTGAGTATCTTTGTGTATAATATATATGAAGATTAGTCTGGATTCTGCCTGATGGGAAACTCAATAAAATAGACATTCTATTTTTAGGCTCACCAGCTGTTTAAGTATGAATTTGCACTTCCACTTAGGAAATTTTCATCCGAAGAAGAAAAAAAATCACTCAAATCAAGTACCTTAAAATATTTGGAAAAATCCTATGCTTTCTGGCATTTAGTCAGTCACATTTGTTTTGCATGCTGATTTTGCCATTGCTCCTACCCATGACTCTTGGAGTTTCTAAACGTACACTTTGGGGCTCTGCTTACTACCTGTTGGTATAGTGCCTTATCTATGTCATCTTACAATATATCATATTTTTAAAAAATATTTTTAATTGATTTCAGAGAGAGGAAGGGAGAAAGAGAAACATCAATGATGAGAATCATTAATCAGCTGCCTCCTGCACACCCCACACTGGGTATCAAGCCCAAAACCACAAGTATGTGTCCTGACTGAGCATTGAACCGTGACCACCTGGTTCATAGGTCGACACTCAACCACTGAGCCAAATGGGGCCAGGCAGAATATACCATATTTTTAAGAAGAAAAATACAAATTTACTGTGCCAAAATAATGGCACAACTACATGTTTTATTATTTCTTCAAAATTAATTCTCTTTGCCTTAGAAAAGACATAAAAACAAAAAAGTTTCAGAGAGTTTCTCTAAATATATTTACCATTAGTCCAGGACAGGGTTTGCTTCCTGGAGTAATTTGTTTATGAGGAATAATATCAGCCCTAATTATTAGTAGAAAAGATATCTTAGCACATGAAGTCTAGGAATCAGGAACCAGAGAACTTTATGAGTAGTCAGAGGAAGAATGAGGCACTTTTAGTCAGCAGTGTATGTCTTGGAAGTTGTATTAATCTGCCAAGATTTATGAAGACCAGTCTTGATGCAGGAGCACTTCATACAATTGATGTCATTTAATGGCTACAACAACACTACTGCTTCCAGGCAGTATTTGTCACAGGGAAATTGACATTTAGTGTTTAGTTGGCCAAGATTATTCAGCCATGTGGCGAGTAGACTTACGGCTGACTTTGAAGTTTCTCATTTATATTGTACTAAAGGCCTGATGTATGAAAATTTGTGCAAGAGTAGGCCTTCCTTCCCCCTGGCTGCCAGCACTGGCTTCCCTCTGGCACCCAGGACCCATCCTGGCTTCCCTCAGGCTGCCCGCAGGCACCCAGTTCCCGGCTGGCTTCCCTCTGGCCCCGGCTTCATCAGGAAGGACGTCCGGAATGACATCTAGAAGATGTCCGGTCTAATTAGCATATTACCCTTTTATTATAGACTAGAGCAGGGGTGGGCAAACTTTTTGACTCGAGGGCCACAATGGGTTCTTAAACTGGACCGGAGGGCCGGAACAAAAGCATGGATGGAGTGTTTGTGTGAACTAATATAAATTCAAAATAAACATCATTACATAAAAGGGTACGGTCTTTTTTTTTTTTTTTAGGTTTATTCATTTCAAACGGGCCGGATCTGGCCTGCGGGCCATGGTTTGCCCACGGCTGGACTAGAGGCATGAAATTTGTGCAGGGGGGATGTTGTCCCTCAGCCCGGCATGCACCCTCTCCAATCTGGGACCCCTCGGAGGATGTCCGACTTGCAATCTGAGACCACTGGCACCTAACCACTCACCTGCCTGCCTGATCACCCCCAACTGCCCTCCCCTGCCAGCCTGATTGCCCTTTAACTGCCCTCCCCTGCTGGCCTGACCATCCACTAACTGCTTGCTCCCCTGCCGGCCTGATGGCCCCTAACTGCTTGCTCCCCTGCCGACCTGATCACCCCTAACCACCTCTGCCTTGGCCCCTGCCACCGTGGCTTTGTCCGGAAGTCAGACGTCCAGAAGATGTCTGGTTGACCTGGTTTAATTAGCATATTACCCTCTTATTAGTATAGGTTACTACTTTGAAGCTCCTGGTTCCAGCAGTTTTAATAAGAGTTTGGGTTTAAAAAACTTGTTTCACCATCATTGATAGGATTTAAAAGACTCACAGCCTTTCTATCTGAAATTGTCTAATTTTTGTTTTTTTCTCCATGTTTTTGCCCATAAGTTTTGCATCGCAAGCATAGCCAGTTTTTAATATTGTACTTTTGCCACATAATTTTCCAATATGTTTTCAAAATGGAAACATATTTCTGATTGTGAAAATAATATATGCTTGTAAAGAATCTGAAAGTAGAGAAGATTTTTTTAAAAAAAAATCCTGTGCAGATATAAATACTGGGTTGTGTTCCACGTATAGTTAACATAAGGACCTCTTACAGAATGGAATCATGCTTCCTATTTTATCACCTTTTACTCAATATATCATGGGTTTTACTTTCAAATATAGATTTCCATTCTCTTTAGTGATGTTTTATTAGGTGGGGTTCCAATTTTTTAGCATCGGAAATGTTGCCTATACTTTTGCACATGTACGGTTTGGCGTCATGTCTTAGAAATGGAATCGCTGAGTGAACAGTGTACATCTCAAACATTTTCTATATTGCTCTGTAGTCGTCCTGTTCATTTATCATTTTTTTTTTCATAATTTAAATAACGTTAATTGAATACCTTGCTGTGTATAACCTTTTATTTGTATTATATCTTGGAATAAATTCTTATGAAGTCACACTATTGGCTTATAAGCATTAACATTTTTGTCCTCAACTAAATTGCTATTTTTACAGGGATTGCTTTAATTTTTACAAATACCAAAAAGGCACATGGGCCATTTTTACCTCAATTTCTGGTTGTCAGAAATCTCTGGGAATTATTTTTAATAAGTGCTAATTTAAGGGAGCTGAAATAATGCCTCATCTTTTCTTCTTTCAATTACTGCTGAGGTTGGTTTTCCCCATGTTTTACTAGTTACATTTTTTCACTTATAATTGTTTTAAAGGTTAAGGTAGACATAGTAATGAGATCACCTAAATTTATATTTTTGTTCATCACATTCTATATTGTTTTGGAATTACAGAGGCACCCTCGAGGAAGAGACCTCTTTTCTGGAATGCTCATCTTTTAAAAATTGTTTTGTTAGAACTTTTTGTATATTGACATTAAGTAAAATTACTTATGTATTTACCAAATATTTCACCTTTTTTTTTATGTATAGAGCAGTGGTTCTCAACCTGCCTAATGCCGCGTGACCCTTTAATACAGTTCCTCATGTTGTGGTGACCCCCAATTTCATTGTTACAAATTGAACATAATTAAAGCATAGTGATTGATCACAAAAACAATATGTAATTATATATGTGTTTTCCGATGGTCTTAGGCGACCCCTGTGAAAGGGTCGTTCAACCCCCAAAGGGGTCGCGACCCACAGGTTGAGAACCACTGGTATAGAGGTTCTATGTTTTTATAGAGTCAAATCTATCTGAGTCCCTGACATTAAACCAGTGCTGGCAAGTGGTAGGCACTTTTTTCTTTCTTTTGGGTAATTTAACCAAATGAATGAAATACATATTCAATCCTAAATTGAATTCCTTGACTCACTTCCTGGAGTGATAAAATTGAGTCCTATGACTCATTTCCCAGTGGGGAGGTGGCTGCCCTGCTTCCTGGCACATCCACGGCCTCCCTTGCCAGATGGCTTTGCCATCAGCCCTTGCCAAATGTTACCCACTTGCTCAAGTGACGTTGTGCTGAGCAGCCTGGTCATCACTGGTTATGTTCCAGCACTTATTGATTATCCTAAGAGTTCACATGCAATGCCATGATAAAGGGGGAAGACCCCAGGTGGATGTTTCTGCAATGAAAGGATCTACTTTTGTTATGCCATGTATGGGTTGAGATGGGGGACATAGGGGAAGAAGAGAAGATGTAAGTGTCAGGGAGAAAAGCAAGGGGTGGAGTAACCAAGGAACAACTGAAAAATCACCCTACCCCCACCCCATTCCATTAGAACCTGATATTTTACAAGTCTCTGCTACTTTTAAAGTGATAGAAAGCCAACGCTGTTCAAATTGAGAACAGAGTTTAGTTGTCCTTCAAGTATTTCCTGATAAATTGGTTTTACTTATCCAGGGAGAAGGAACACTACCTGGGCATCTAGTCATCCCAGCCCGCATTTGCCCTTGTTTACCCAGCAACCTGCTGGGCGCAGCTGCTGGTGTTGAAGGGCAGCAACCAGGCGGTAGAATCTCTCAAGTCTGGATTCCCAAGCCAGCTCCCTACCTCAGAAAGCCTCCCACCTGTGGCACTTGTTTAATCTCCCTGAATGTTAGTTTTTCCATTTGTGAAAAGGGGAACATGATATCTTTCAAGATTGTCTTCAGAATTAAATTTGATTGATGTATGTATGCCCTCTATAAGTGGCAATGATTTAGGTCCTCATTATTGTCATCATGGCTTTTATTTTTGAGCTTTTATGTGTTCAGAGTCTATATTTCTTTTATATCTGGCCCAATTTTAAAAATAGAATGTGGTTCTATATCCTTATATTAAGGTAAATTAAAATTCTAGCATTATCTGCTTAACCCTCATCATGAAAGTAAATTTGACTGAAATCATTTCACATTAGTTGTATACATCAAGTTAGTAACAAATCTTCAGATCAAATAAAAATAACTCCTGCCTTCGGTAGACAAATCAGTACTTTCCTTAATAAGTGTATATCTGGGGAATAAATTTTAGTTAAAATGGACCGTTCTTCTCTGAAGAATTTAGGAGCTGGAAGGGACCCTTGGCAGAATCTGAGCTCAATGTTTACAAAAGAAAGAAATGGCTGCTTAGAGAGGGTTAGCGACTTGTGGACATGCAGACAGGTGCAGGGTGATATAGACAAGACCAGAGGGTGCTGTCCCCCATTCCCATTCGATGCATGTTCCAAGACATCAACTCCTGAGCTAAGAAAAAGACAAATAGTGATACTGGTCACTTGCCCTTAACATTTTGCTGTATGTTATCCCTTCAATAACCTGTGTGAACTCTGGTGGATGTCTCCCCTCTCTCACACCCTCATGATCCATCCTAGCTCATCAACCTTACAACACCCAGGTTCTTCTCTGACCTCAAGTTCAAAGGCTTCGTAGATCTGCCTGTGGCAATTAAAGCCTCCCACACTGTATTCCCACAGTCTTATGAACGATTACAGATGTGGTTATTTCTGGGTAAAAATGCTCAGCCCTGTGTCCCATGGCTCCCATGGAGAAGTGTTTGATGAGGACCGGCACCTAGTAGGTGAGCAAACCTTTCCTGACACCTGTTTTATGTTCCTTTCCATGACTCCTAGTTTCTAACTCTTGATTCTGTTCTGTGTCAGAACAACGCAAAGGAAAAAGAATATTTATTAACATCCTCCCTAAAAAAGTAGTCAAAAGCTATTTTGAATGCCTTAGGTTCCAGGAAATAGATGTGTCTCTTTGTTCTTGCCTTGGTCCTGCTGGCAAATGTCTTAACCCAGGATCAGGAGGCTGGTGATTGAAGGAAACAAAGGTGCTGCCCCCTGGGCTAGTGTGGGTGGAATCTGGGTGGGAGATGGGGGCAGGTAGGTCTCTCTGGAGGGTGAATTTCCAGCCTGTGGAAGCACGTTGGATGGTCTTATGAAATATCCTCATAGATTAGACATTTTAGATACCTCATTCCAAAGGTTTTCTTTTTATTGCCCAACTATTTGGCCAGAATTTTAGTTTTTTGGTAGCTCAATTTTGCTTGTATCTAATTATACTTTTTTTTTGTAACAAGCAACAAAAACCACAATAGCAAAAACAAACAAACAAAAACACAAAAAAATCAACTCTAGATGGATTGAGAGATTATTTTTATGCCTTTTTAAAAGAGTACCAGTTCAATCATAAAAACAAAACACACACACACACCCACACACACACACACACACCAAAAAAACAAAAAACGGAAGGTTTGCTTTCAAGATGACGTTATTTTCTGAGTTCCATCACCTGCTCTGGTGACCTCCAGAAGCTTGGAAGACTGACCTCAGAGGTCACCTGGGCATCCTTTATGAAAACCATTGATTTTATTTTAAATGAACTTCCTTGTATTATTATGAGGCGTTTCCCCCTGCTGATTTAGATGACATGCATTTTTAAAGTGTTTCAATTTAAAATCTTTCTGGAAGACACATTGTACTTTGTGTTTGCTGCTTTGCTTCTCTGCTTGGTGAGTTTTCTGTGAAGAATGTCGTTGGCCCAAAGCCTAATGACGCAACTGAATTGCATACTCTACCGAGAAAAGAAGGGTCAGATCTCTGTGACCTACACGCCTCACATAGACACTGTTCAAAACCCAGCCTCTCTGGCCTTGGAAATGGCTTTAAATTGATTCTTGGTGATGTGACCACCTGCTGCCATGCCCTGGAAAGAGGGTGAAGTCATTCATTCATCAAATATTAATTGATGCCATACACTGTGAAAGGACCTGGGAGTTCAAAACCAAAGCCATGTGGTTCCTGCCCTCCAGAACTTCAGGGTCTTGTAAACAGGCACATACCAGTCAGACCATGTAAAAGGCAGGTGCTCACACAGGTGAGGGGGTAATCGAGTCTGCAAATGAGCTTCCTTTCATTTATTCAGTAGACATTTTGATGTAAGGTTTAGGTTAAGATTTTTTGCATGGATGTGCCATTGCTCTAATATCATCTGTTGAAAAAATGATTCTTCTTTTATGGAATTACTTTTTCACCTTTGTCAGAAATCCGTTGGGCCTCTTTGTGTGGGTCCTTTCCTGGACCCCTACCCTGTTCCCTTGACCTAGGTGTCTGTCCCTCTTCCCATCCCATGTGGTCTTGATTACCGTGTCTACATAATAATCTGGGTCGTCAGGTAGAGTGATTTTGTTCCATTTACTTTTCATTTTCAAAATTCTTTTAGCTAAATAGGTCCTGTGCTTGACCAATAAACTTTATTTTTTAATTGAATTTATTGGGGTGATGTTTAATAAAATTATATAGGTTGCAGGTGTACAATCTATAATATATAATCTGTATTTGTATTGTGTGTGAAGGTCAAGTCTCCTTCTATCATTTTCCCCCCTTTACCCTCTTCTCCCTCCCCTAATCTCCTTTCCCACCAGTAATCACCATACTGTCTGTGTCTATAAATTTGTTGGGTTTTGTTGCTTAATTCCTCACCCTTTTTTTACCCTGTCCCACAACTTCTCTCCCCTCTGACAGATGTCAGTCTGTTCTCTGTATCTATGAGTCTGTTTCTATTTTCGTTTGTTAGTTTACTTTGTTCATTAGATTCTACATATAAGTGAAATCATATGGTATTTGTCTTTTTCAGACGGCTTATTCACTTAGCATAATGCTCTCTAGGTCCATCCATTCTGTCACAAAAGAAAAGATTTCCTTCTTTTTTATGGCCATGTAGTTTTCCATGGTATAAATGTAGCACAGCTTTTTTTATCCTTTCATCTACTGATAGGCACTTAGGCTGTTTCCAGATCTTGGCTATTATAAATAACACTGCAATGAACATAGGGGTGCATATATTCTTTTGAATCCATTTTTTTGGGATTCTTAGGATATATTCCCAGAAGTGGGATCACTGTGTCGTAAGACAGTTCCATTTTTAATTTTTTTGCGGTTACTCCATACTGTTCTCCATAGTGGCTGCACCAATTGTCCAGAATAAGCTTGTCTACATCTACACAGCACCTGGCTGAAATTTTGGAATTGTATTTGACCTATAGATCAATTGGCGTCTTTACTTTGTTGAGTCTTCCCATCCATGAACATGATGTGCCTCTCCATTTATTTAGGTCTTCTTTTATTTCTTCCTCCTGCAGAAAACAATCCTGTAAAAAAAAAAAAAGAATACAATCCTGTAATATTTTGTTATATTTCTACATAACTATTTTTTTCTTTTGGGAAACATGAAAGCAAATGATATGGTTTTAAATCTGTTTCCATATGTTTTTTGTTAGTATAGAGCTTATTTTTTGCTCTTCCCTTTAAAAAGAATCTGTCATCAGGTGGAAGATTGTTCCTTGCGATGTACAGAAATCACTGAGTATCACAGGTCCTAGAATTGCAATTTCCCAAACATGATTTCAGTCCTTATTTTCTGGAATCTTCTCGTGGGTAGGGGTTAAACCACCTCTGCAACCTTGGAAACTTGTATTGTTTGGTTGAGACTCATTGGGACTTCATGTGTAGGGGACAACAGGGGAGCCTGATATCTAGAGAAAAAGGTTTTGTTTATGGCCAGATGGCTACACTGCTCTTTGCATTAGCTATTTTTGTCTTTTCAGATGTGTCTAGAATTAGGCAGCTGGCCATTGATGACAGGGCATTGGCACATGGTTTAGCTTGAATAGCAATATGAAGCCAAAAACTGTGACTCTATTTCTTATTGTATAACTAACTGACATTATAAAAAGAGTGTTCCACACTTGGTATTGTTAGGGTGATCATGGTTCCAGACCCCAAACTGGGCTTATATTTGAGTAAATGGGCTCTGAGTTATTATTTGTTGAAATGAAAATCACATATATGTTGAGATGTGTGTGTGTTGAGATGTGAGCCTAGAAGTACAGGAGAATTATCAGAAAACACTGTGTTATGGGTTTTATTGTGCAAATTTAGCAGATGATAAAGTCTTAGTCAGAAAAAGATGCTGCTTTCAAAGTAGTAAACATCAGCTCATAGCTCTAAGAAAACATGTGGGAAAAAATACTGAAGGCAAAGTAAACATAAGAAAAGTGACTAAATAATGCAAAATGGTAAAAAGTGATCTTCCCCTATATTGGCACATTCCAAAGGTCTCAAACTTGAACAGGCATCAGAATCACCTGGAGGATTTATTAAACACAGATTATTGGGCGCCACCCCCAAACTCTCTGAGAATTTGCATTTCTAACACCTTCCCTTGTGATGCAGATGCTGCTGGTCCCCGGGGCCCCACCTTGAGATCTATTCCTAACTCCACTGAAGGCTAAAAAAATTAGGGTTGTTAGCTATTACCAGAAAATTATTGAAGACTGTCCTCAAGTCTATAGTTGAGATGATCAAACTCCTAGATTTCACTCTTGGGTCTCCACTGGACAAGAGGAAACATGAAAGCAGGGAAGATTGCTGTTGTACCTACAGAAGACATTAAGTACTAGCGAGATAGTGCACTGGGATGGTCCAACAATGGAAGGCTTTTCTATACCCAGAGACCTCATAAAGAAAACAGGCCATGGGCCTTCCTTTGCCCTATTTAGAAGTACTCCTGTCTAAAGGTAAGCAATTACGTTTCTAAAACTACAGGATATGCCACAAAGTGTAGATTAATTTTTTCCAATTTCTAAGTCTACTGAGTGTCGTCATTGAATTCTTCAATTATATGGATGTTTGAGAATTACTGCTCCTTCCTTCTATTTCCATACTCTGAAGTGAGTGTGTTAATGGGATTTTCTAAATCCACCATCAAATTCTGAGCTCTCACCTGACTAGAGTGAAAGTCAGTTCTGTGGTCTAGTAGATTTGACTCTTTGTGAGTCATAGGATAATGACCAATCGAAGCCTCTTAGAGACCTAGAGTCAAAAAGACTGATTAGCTTTATTTCAACAGCTTACTTTCAAGCGTATTTGAATCATTTTTGTGTTGCATGCTTTAATATCCTAAGGAACTGTCATAAGCACTAGAAACACCAGAAAAGGTGTGATTGGACAGCCCCCTCCTTGGTTCTTGTAGGAAGGAATTCAAATGAGTGACTCCAAGCAATTGCATTATATTAAAGCCAATTTATTAAAAAGTAAAGCAAGTAAGTTTATTAAAGAAGCAAGGCAAGCAAATCTATTAAACTACATCTGGCCTAGAGCTAACCTGAGAAGTGAGCCTAGTGGGGGTTCAAGAGGTAATATACCCTTCTGTCTATAGGTTTTTAAATTCCTCTGCCAGATATCTTGGTACAGATTAACTCTCAAGGTCTTCCTTTTGCTCTGTTACAACTTTCCCAGAATTTATGAGAAATATTTGGCTATTTTATCTTGACAAGCCCTGAGACTGCTGGCTTCTCTGTTTAAACAGTGAAGTGAACACTCCCTCTTCTCTCCTACATCCCCCAAAGGGCTGACTTCTTTGAGATAAATCTCTCCCTCTTCCGTCCCCCTTCCCCTCTCCTGCCTTAGCAGTTCCAGGGTGACTTACACCATGCTTTCTATGGTTAGGGAGAAGAGGCATCGAAACTCCCTTTCTTTTTTTTCTTTTTTTAAATATATTTTATTGATTTTTTACAGAGAGGAAGGGAGAGGGATAGAGAGTTAGAGACATCGATGAGAGAGAAACATCGATCAGCTGCCTCCTGCACACTCCCCACTGGGGATGTGCCTGCAACCAAGGTACATGCCCTTGACCAGAATCGAACCTGGGACCCTCCAGTCTCCAGGCCGACGCTCTATCCACTGAGCCAAACCAGCCAGGGCAAAACTCCCTTTCTTGCTTGCATTCTTTGGGTAGAGAGGTAATAGCCATTTGTTCTCAAGAGTCCTTGGTTGGGAAAGATAAGATTTTACTGCAAACTAGCTACAAGCTGCCCAAACTGTTGTTTAATTTTCTTGTCTCAGTTTCCCTATTCCTCTTGTCCTGGAATTTGCCTACCTCCTCAGTATCCTGTAACAGAACTAGTGTTCTACCAAACAAATCTTGGAAAGCCTCTGTGGCCAGTGGATCTTGAGCTAATACTGTAGAAATCAACCCTTAGATGACAGAGTCCCCAAAAGGGACAGAGGAGCTTCTCAGGGCCTCTGAAACCTCGAGTCAGCGGCCTTGTTGCCTACTTTATGATCAAGCCTGGGTCCACAGATGTGACTCCTGCAAGAAGAATTAATTACTAGGCAGAAAGGTGAGGCTATCGTTAAGATGAAGCGGGAGCCTGTGGGTGTCCCAAGTGGGTGATTTTTATAATTCACTGAATGACTTCACGGCTTGCAGTCAGGGCATCTACCCAGGGAGAAGCAGACATAACCGCAAGTTTAGATATACGTGGCCCCAATAGCAATGTTGGAAGTTACCTTCTTTATTTAAGTTTGTTTGTTCTCCTTCTCCTACTGAGGGACCTCAGGAATGTTCCCTGGAGAGGTGTCAAGGGAAGCACACGATGTCCCTGGGAAAATATTAGTGAGCAAGGAAAATGTCGATGGGAATATGGGTCTCCCTGGCTCATCTCTTCCAAGAGAGGCTCTATTTGAAAATAGGGATAGGTCCTTTGCTAAATATTCTCACCGGGAAAGACAGAGTTAAATTTAGCTAAACTGAAAATATGTGATTTAATAAGACTAAAGGTATCTAGTAAGGAAATAAACAGTAGGAGCCTGACGTTTTCCTATAGAAACTGAAATAAACAATAACAAGGAAGTGGTCACGTGTCCTCCCTCTCTCATACCCAGAGGTGCTATATAAGGGCTCCCCCAGCAGAAGGGGCATCAGACCTCCCTCACCTCCTGACTATCACTCCTCACCTCTCCTGAATCCTCTCTACTGACACCATGGGTTGCTGTGGTTGTGGTGGCTGTGGTGGCGGCTGCGGTGGCGGCTGTGGTGGCTGTGGCTGTGGTGGTTGTGGTGGTGGCTGTGGTGGCTGTGGTGGCTGCACCACCTGCAGATGCTACCGGGTCGGCTGCTGCTCCAGCTGCTGCCCCTGTTGCCGTGGCTGCTGTGGGGGCTGCTGCAGTGTCCCCGTGGTCTGCTGCTGCCGCCGCTCCTGTGGCTGTGGCTCCTGTGGCTGTGGATCCTGCGGCTGTGGCTCCTGCGGCTGTGGCTCCTGTGGCTGTGGCTGTGGGAAGGGCTGCTGTCAGCAGAAGTGCTGCCAGTGTAAGTGCTGCTGCCAGAGGCAATGCTGCTGCTAGGCAGCAGCTGAAATTCACCCGGCCCAGCAGCTGAGGGAGGCCACACTCTCTCCTGCTGGTAAGACTTTGCTTCGGCCCATTCTGTCTACTTTTTCCTTGGAGCCCTCTCTCACGAGCTTTCCCCCTCATGCTTCCTGTGCCTCAGGCTTTGTCTTCCTGGGATCTCCCTTTGCTCTCACTCTGCACCAAGTTGCCCAAACCACATAGCGTGAGATAAATATGCGACCAAGGAACTGATGCTCCCTGGGCAAAGTCAGAGTCTCCTGGGAACCCTCATGCTAGTAGTTTCTCTGCTTGTACTGTCCAATTTTTTTTATAAATAACTGCTGCCTGGATTTGGCCATGTGGAGTTTTCTGCCTGTGTGCAGGCTTTTCTACTCCTCTGTCAACATTTGCTGTTTACAATTTGCTAATAAAATGACTTAGTGCACGATCAAACTCTCTAACAGTCACACGTGGTATCATTTCCTTTGTTGGCTGCTCCTGCCACTGCACCGGGAACCCCGTCCTGGCTCCCCCACTGCTGTGCTCTCCTGCAGCCGGTGGGGGGCCTGGGCCCTGTGTCCAGGGCCGTTTATTAGAGAGAAGGACAGCCCCCTTGGCTGCTGCCCCCAAATGACATTTTGCCTGAGGGATCCCTGTACTCACCCAAGGATTTTCGAGGGTGGGGTGAAGGTGATGGGGGGTTGGTGGTAGTGCTGGGGTTTTGTTTCCTGAAGCATCCAAAACATGAAAAATGGGGCCCCAAGGGAAAAAAAAGAATATGTGCCAGAGAAGCCTGGGCTACTAGGGAAACACAGAAAGGGTACCTGAGTCAGGCTTTGTGTAGGGGGAGAGGGTAGAAATCTCAGGGGGTGGTGACACTTGGGCCAAGTCATGAAGGATGAAGGCTACCTCTGGGACAAGGGTGTGTCAGGGAGCATTTGAGGGAAGGCCATCGCAGGCAGAGGTGACTCTGTGTGCAACGACCAGAGGGGAGAGGCAGTGCGACCAGTGGGGACAGCTAAGCTCAGGCTGAGTTGAGTGTGAGGGGTTAGCGCGATGAGAGATGAGGCTGGAGAGGTGAGCGAAGTCCAGATGCAGAAAGTTGCATTCAAGTGTTTGGATTCTATATTCCACACTAAGAAAAATTCTTTGAAGGATTTTGGTGGGTGAATGATGCCCTTTGTAGAAAATGTCAGTCTGGCAGCACAGGGAGAATGGGCTGGAGGGAGGTAAGTCCAGAGGCAGAAAATCAGACACGCTGCTGGAGGGATCTGAGCCCTGGGGTTGGGGGCCTGAACCACAATGGAGATATTCAAGAACGGTTTATTTTTAGTATATTTTTTATTGATTTCAGAGAGGAAGGGAGAGGGAGAGAGGGATAGAAACATAAATGATGAGAGAGTCATCGATCAGCTGCCTCCTGCACACCCCACATTGGGGATGGAGCCTACAACCTGGGCATGTGCTCTGATTGGGAATCAAACTGTGACCCCCTGGTTCATAGGTTGATGCTCACCACTGAGCCACACTGGCTGGGCCAAGAACGGTTTAGATGTAGTGTGGGATTCAAGGAGAATTCGAGAATGATGGTTCCAGCTTACACAAGTGGGTGGGTGATGGATGATGGCAATCTAACTTGGACCAGTGGGGAACAGGGTGAATGAATCATTTGGTCACCCACTGAGATGGTGATGATGATGGCAGCAGCTGAGATGGCCAGCAAGCATCATCCCATTTAGTCCTCCCAACGATGTAAGAGGCAGGCACTAACATCATCTCCACTAGCTACTTCAGGTATCAAGGTTGTGAAGAGAAGTATCAGCCACTACACGGTGGGGCCAGGATTCAGATCCAGTCTCCTGGACATGAAAGCTTGCTTTCTTAGCTCCCAGACTGCAGGCTGTAGAGGAGGAGTGGGGTCGGGAGTGAGCCTCGCTCATCTTTGTGGCCTTTCAGACCCTGGCACAGGATTCATGATGGAGCTTCCCAGAAATAATTTGTGCAGTGAATATAACAGAAAATCTGCTCCATGGGGAATGGGACCTTTGGATTCCCTACTATTAACCGCAGGTCTCTTTCCTCCTGCTACAATCTTCACTAGATGGGAGGTAGAGTCGTGTTTATATCTGCAGAATCGTGGCACCATTGAAATTCTTAGTTGGTGCTAAACTGTATCAAACTTTGTCAATAAGCAGCAGGGCTGGGACCAGGGGAGGACAAATCAGGCAAGTGCAGAGTCCAGTCCTGTCTTTATGTAAAAATTTGATATTTGACTCATCATGGATATTTTGCCTTTTTAAAATATATTATTTATCTTGAGAACTTGAGTGTTTTGGTGCCACCTTAAATTTTGCAACCCAGGCAAGTGCTTCATTCATTCCATCCTAGTCCTGGCCAGGGGGAGAAGTATTACATAGATCCAAATACACCCTCACCCCAACCCCCACCCCTAACCCCAACCCCAACTGTTATTTCTGTGCTGGTTTAAGTAGATTGTCTACATGGAATCATATTCATTTGTTGGAAAGAATGACTACTTCAAATTGGTTAGTCTCACACCCTGACATGGCTTCTGTGATCTCAAGGACTGGTAAACAAACAGGTAGCTCACCTAACACTTATGGAAACAAAACCAGATTCCACTTAAGGAGGGAAGTCAAGTGTAAAAATTCATCGAAGCTGTGGCTTATTAGGGCTGAGAGAGAACAAAGGTGTCGAACTCCTTTGCATTGCAGCTTATCACAGTGAATCAGGTCTAAAACAACATGCTTGCACTCAAAAATTGCCTTTCAAACTAAAAGTTCTACAGGAAATAGGCCAGTGTTTGGGCGACTTTTCTATAAAGAACCAGATAGTAAGAACCCTATGATTTTGCTCATATGTGGGATATAAAACAAAAAGCAACAAATGAACTAACAAAACAAACAAACAACAAATCTCATAGGGCCCTAGCTGGTTGCTCAATGGTTTGAGCATAGGCCCACAGACTGTAGGGTCATGGGTTTAATTCCAGGTCAAGGGCACCTACCTCGATTGTAGGCCCGATCCCTGGTCCCAGTCGGGGTGCGTGTGGGAGGCAACCCATCGATGTGTCTCTCTCACATCGATGCTTCTCTCACTCTCTCTCTCCCTCCCTCCCATTCTCTCTAAAAATCAGTAGAAAAAATACCCTCAGCGGACGATTAACAAAAACAAAACAAAACAAAACAAAACAAAACAAAAACCTCAAGTAAAACAACAGAGGGAAAGGAGTTGGGGAAGCTGAAGAGGGTAAAGAAGGTCAAATACATGGTAGCAGAAGGAGACTAGACTTCGGGTGGTGAACTCAATAGTATAGACAGATGTGTTATAAAGCTGTACACCTGAAATTTATGTCATGTTATTAATCAATGGTACTCCAACACATTTAAAAACAACAACAACAGATAGTTAATGCTTTCTGCTTTGCAGACCATGATCTCTGTTGCAACCACTCAGTCCAGCCATTAAGACTTGAAACAACTATAGACAACACGTAAATGCGTGAGTGGCTTTGTTTCAATAAAACCTCATTTACAAAATGAGGTGGCAGGCCAAAAAGTGGGCCTTAGTTTGTTGATCCCTGATCTAGACATTGAACTTTGCAGGACTGGCTCCAGGATCAGGCTGCTGTGCTTGTTTTCTGACTCTCCAATTTCTCTGTGACCTTAGACAATGAATGTTCCTGTATCCTACTTTTTCTTCATCAGTAAAACAGGAGTATTATTAGTCTCTTCATTGGGAGATTATTGCAGGAATTAATGAAAATGATACACGTAAAATACCTAGAATTATGCCTGGAACATTGTAATAGCTCAAAAATATTGATTGGTACACGGAACCAGAGGAGGGTGAAGCATTATGGAGGAAGTACTTGTAGAATGGATTTGACTTTCTCTGCAAATGGAAAAAACACACCTTTCTGCTTGAATGTGCTGGTCGGCCCCAATCTCAGCAAGACCATGCAGGGAATGTGGGCCCCTTCAGGGAGTGGGCTTTTTCCTCGTTCCTCAGGGTTTAGGTCAGATCCCATCTCTGGGGTCCTGCGACTGATCTCTCCCAGGACCCAGGACCCCTTCCCAAATCTCTAACAAAACCCTCTGACATTGGACCAAGAGCATCTGCTCAGTTTTCCGTCGGCCCATGAGATGATTAGAGCACAGGCAGGAACCCTGTCTCAGTCACCCCCACCAAGGCCAGTGCTCAGAATGGCAAAGCAGAATGCAACATGATTTGGTTGTCGGTCAGCTGCCTTGTGTTTCTACTGTCAACTGTGGTAGCCTTGAAGGACTACCTTCATTGTATTCATTAGTGTAACGTATTGTGATGAATAAGAATTTTAATAAGAGCCCAGCCAGCGTAGCTCAGTTGGTTGAGAGTCATCTTATGCACTAAAAGGTTGCTGTTTGATTCCCAGTCAGGGTACATACCTGGGATGTGGGTTCTATCCCTGGTCGGGGCACGTATGGAAGGCAACCTATTGATGTCTCTTCTCTCTCTCTCTCTCTCTCTCTCTCTCTCTCTCTCTCTCTCTCTTCCTCTGTCCTTGGGTAAGAATTAAAAAAATAATTTCAATTTTTAATGAGGATTATATTTCCAACCTATAGGCATTTAACTGGTCTCTCTTTAGGTTTTCTTTAACATATCCTATGAGCTGCTGCCAGACACATCTTCCTAAAAAACCATTTTACCATGCTATATAATTCACCTGCAAAAGAGTTATCAAGGTCTCCACTCCCTAAAGTTCATAACTAGTTTCAACTTTTATTTCCAGCTTAAACACCTGCTAGCTCCCTTGAATAAATTTTCCACTGTATGTAATTCTGCTTTTCTTTCTGTCTCCTGAATAATTCTTGCATTTTCCCTTACAACGTGTAGCCTAACTTGAAATACTAGTAATAGCCAATATTTACTGCCCACTTATTGTGTCCCAAGCTCTATTCTAAGTGTTCCATTTCACAATAACCCTAGAATATAGGTATTATTATTTCCACCAGGAGCTCGAGGTACAGAGGGATCAGGTCACATAGCTGGAGGTGAAGGAAGGAGGCAACTCAAGCAGGATGATGGCAGAAGGCGCGCTCCACCCTTCACTCTTCCTCCACCCTCTGCATGTTCAGTTCCCATTCAGGCTGCAGCTCAAGCCCTGCCTTCTACATAAAGCCATCCTTTTATCACTACCTCATTGGAAGCAATTTGGAACTCTGAGAACCTTTGTAAACCTTAATATTCACTTGGAACTTAATCAGCCAGTACCTTGAGTCAACTCTTATTGGACTATCAAGTCTTTTCCTATCCTTAATTTAATCAATTATTTTTTTTCTCATCTCTCTTAATAGTTTGAAGTTGCTTAGACGTACACTTCTTTGTATTGCCCGCACTGCCTGGCACATAAAATGTGTTCAACAAGTATTTGTTGATTTGATTTGCATCTGCTCCGTGTTTATCTTTAGCAATAGAACTATAAGCAGGAAGTTAATTGATAGATGCACTAAATAGTGCCCTCTATTTAGGACAGCAACACCTGGTTATTTTTAACTGGCATGCTTACACAATTGAGCCATGCTTTACGTAGGAATTTATGCTACTGACGAATGGGTGGCACATTGGTTTCCTATGAGCTGGTTGCACAGGCCGGGAGCCGGGATTGTTGTCTACCTCTATAGGGTACAGACAAGCTGGCAGCCCTGGATGTGGGTGAATCTGAGTGCAGACACACCTTGAATGAGTTCTACCCAGATGTGCACCAGCATCTGGCCTAAGATTAAGGACACTCTGTAATGACCCTGATAACCAGGATCCCCTCTCCTCTGAGTCAGAGTCCTAACCTGTGTCACAGGATGGACAAATGCCCAGCACCTCTGCCTCAGGGTGATGACATGTTATGACCTGGGATCATCTTCCCCTTTAGATTTTCAAAACGTCCTCTTCTGTCTGAAGGGATGTTCTACAGTTTAGTAAATGGGTATACGTGGTGGAGGAATGAAAAATCTTTGTCCTGGGCTGCTACAACCGAGACATGTAAAAGTAGCCGGGGAAACTGTGATCTTGCTCAGATTTTTACAATTACAAAAAAAAAGAGAAGGGAATTAAGAGTTGTTTCCTTTTCTAGTTTAAAGATGGCTTTAAAAAGATAAGTATAAGCTAAATTTACAAGGTTTTCAAGTCAGACAGACCCATTAAGGAAGTACACAAAAGGCCATGTGAGATGCTACTGTGGATATTTGCATCCACAACAGGGAAGTGGCCTTGAGTCTTGGGTCAATAATCTCCCCCAGAGGTGGTATATAAGGGCGCCCCCAGCAGAAGGGGCATCAAACCTATCTTAACTCCTGAATCTCCCTGCTTACCTTCTCCTGAGTCCTCTCTACTGACACCATGGGGTGCTGTGGTTGTGGAGGCTGCGGTGGCGGCTGTGGTGGTGGCTGTGGTGGCTGTGGCGGCTGTGGTGGCTGTGGTGGCTGTGGTGGCTGCACCACCTGCAGATGCTACCGGGTTGGCTGCTGCTCCAACTGCTGCCCCTGTTGCCGTGGCTGCTGCGGGGGCTGCTGCAGCGTCCCTGTGGTCTGCTGCTGCCGCCGCTCCTGCGGCTGTGGTTCCTGTGGCTGTGGCTCCTGTGGCTGTGGCTGTGGCTGTGGGAAGGGCTGTTGTCAGCAGAAGTGCTGCCAGTGTAAGTGCTGCTGCCAGAAGCAATGCTGCTGCTAGGCGGCCAGCAGAGCCTCTGTCTCGGGGCAGCAGAGGCGGAGGCCTTTCCTCCACTCTGTCCACCTGCCCGACCTGCTATCACCCGCTATTCTGGGACTTAGCTCTTGGTCTGTGACTTTGGTCCTGAATGTGGGTTCCTATCTTTTCTGCTTTCTGTGCTTTTAATTTTCCTACCCAAAAAGTTTCCGGTCGAATAGATAAGGACAAAAACAAAGGCACGAGTATGGCCTTATTTCTAAAGAAAAGCTGACATTGCTGAGCTTAATCCAATAGGGTCTCAATTCCCAATATTCTTTACCTGTATCTGATTATTTCCTCCCAATTATGTTTTTATCTCTGCCCCCTTTCCCACTTGTATTCTTATTTGTCAGCAGCTGTTTTTTAAGTCTCCAAATAAAATAAAATAATCATTAAAAGTTTTCCTTTTCCTTTATATTTGTTTGACCATATCCTACCTCCTGGAAAATCTTAATCTCCCTTAAAGGCCTTGGTGGTGGGTAGTAATAGTGAGCAAGGTCCATGCAGATACTTTTCCTGTCCCTGCACCCCAGTTACCCACACAAACAGAACACCTAAAGTATGACTTTTATCTACAGTTTGGATTCATTTTGAGGCAAGAGTTCCATTTCCAGATAGACAAATTCCCTTAATTTATTAAGAATCTCAGAAGGGCCCTAGCCAGTCTGGCTCAGAGGATAGAGCGTTGGCCTGCAAACTAAAGGATCCAGGGTTCGATTCTAGTCAAGGGCACATGCCTGGGTTGGGGGCTCAATCCCCCCGAGTAGAGGGTGGGCAGGAGGCAGCCAATCAATGATTCTCCCTCATCATTGAAGTTTCTGTCTCTCTCTCCTTCTCCCTTCTTCTCTGAAATCAATAAAAATATATTTTTAAAAAAAAGAATCTCAGAAGGAAGAGGGGTGGGGGTTGGGAGGAGATTAACCAAAGATCTTATATGCATATATGCATTACCTATGGGCATAGACAATAGTGTGGTGAAGGCATGGGGCAGGGCAGGAACCTGATGGGCAATGGCGGGGGGAAGGGGGACATCTGTAATACTCTCAACAATAAAGATCAAAAGTAAATAAATAAATAAAAGACAACCATAAAAAAAATCCTGTTTTATTTACAAAGAACACATTTAAATACATTTTCAGAAACAAGCCTACTACCAAGATAAGGATGACTACATTGATTTTTGATTTCCATCCACTGGGGCTGTGCTGGGCTGCATATCTGGCGCTTTGGCCAGACAGGTCATGCTGTGCTGTCTGTTCCTAAAACACATAGATAGGAAGGTACTGACATCAGGCCAGGCCTTGAGATACGGTCTCATGGCCCCTTCCCAGCACGCAGGCCTTCTTTCTCAGAAGGCCCGGAAGTCTCATTCTAAATTTGGGAGACAAAGGACTGGAAAAAATATAAATAAAGAGAGTTTCCTCCATATTGGGGGGCCCAGAATTTGAAAGACACATTTTTCTCTGGGCCTCCACAGAATTTAATAATAAAATGTAACTCCTGTAGTCGTCACTGCAGTTCAGCCTCTGCTTTGGCGGGGTGCTGAAACTGTAGTCAGCTGGCCAGCTTAATAAAGGCTCCTAAATTTAAATTCTGAGTTGGTGGTCTATCTTGCTGAGTGAACCCATAATAGGGCCATTTCCGCTTTGTTCAGAGGGCAGAGTACCACCTCTGCATCCATGCAGCCTTTTATTTTTTCCTCTAAATCCAGCCAGCAGTGCCCATTAGAGCTTTGGTGTTGCTAGTTTAGCTTTTCCATCAGGCTGTGCTAAATGAGTGGTCAGCAGTGGACATGGACTTTACCAGTCTCAGGCCTCACTGGTTCTTTCCAAGTGAATTGCTGTTTACTTTTCTGTCTGAATTAATTTAACCTTGAGTGGGATATTAGGCTTAGGATTTCCCTCAGATTCATTTCAGATCTTAATAACTTAAACCATGTTTTCATTTATTTCTTCCCAAGCCTAGAGGGACCTTGAGCAGCCCTTACCTAATCTGTGCCTTTTTGTCAGACTGGGATTGTCCATTCCTGATAGGAAAACCATTAGATAGGAAGATCTATTTCTTTTATACCTAGAAAGGAAACTCAACTTTAGTTAATCCTCAACAACTATCACTCACTTTGAAGATACAAATTGAAATACAAATGGTATTTGATAATTGAGACCATGAGTAGTATTTAGGACATAAATATTTTAGAAGGCTTTTTACTTTTGCTGACATGTTCACATTGAGAAACACCTAGACATAAAGGCAGGCCTTTGGGCGAAGTGGGCTGTGCTCAGATCATTAGGATCCAAGGCTGAATGTGACCCCTGCCGTGGGTGTTTCCATCAGAGGTGGGAAGAAAGCTCTTGCAAACATTCAGAATGACATCATGGAAGTGAATATGTGGCTTCTTGTTCCCCGTAGACTTTTCCGTGTATGTTCTCTCCATCATATCTGGTTTATTTTGGACTAGAGGCAGAGAGTGGTAGAGGTGCTGTCACTGCAAAGTGAAGGCCAGCCATCTCTGTCTTTGTAGTAAGTTTCCGCATACCTTCATCACAAGGAGCCAGTTTTCAGAGGGACTAATTCCTGAAAAGGAAACATGGTCACAATTATAAATATATTTCTGTAGTTCAACTGAGCTCAGTATATCATTTTCAATCAGATATTGTTCTCGCTTAGTTTTCAAATCCTTAGAGGTCCTGCCTATAAATTTCCCACAGTAAGGGATATGGACCACGTTTAGGCCAATTACTCAGATAACCTAAATGAAGACCCAAAATGAAACTGGATTACAGAGAGGAAGCTACAACCATTCAGCAACTGACATGAGATGTAGGATGTGTGCATATAGGTGTTCTTCCCGTATTCTACAGTCCCCATCCCCTACCCCCACCCCCGATGAATATTTCCTGTCTGATTCCCTTGTGAATTTGATGGTAGCTTCATGTGGTGGGAATTGAGTGGACTATGCTCTGGTGGAGGAAGAGAGAGCTGAATGTGTTAGGGAAAGCCAGAAACCACACTGTATCCATGTGCCACCTCGTGCATGTGGCACATTTCTTTCATTTAAACATCAAGGATGATTCATCACATGGGTTCGCTTTGGCCACAGCATCCCTTTAAGCCCACAGCTCAGCACACACACAAACATGTGTATCATTGACACCCATCACGCATGACCAAAAGAGTGTGTTAGTTTGCCAAGGCTGCCATAACAAGGTAACAAAGACTGGGTGGCTTGAACAACAGGATTTTATTTTCTCACAGTTCTGGAGACTGAAAGTCTAAGATCAAGGTGTTGGTCAGTTTGGTTTCTTCTGCAGCCTCTCTCCTTGGTGTGTAGAAGGCCGTCTTCTCTCTCTACATGTCTGTGTCCTAATTTCCTCTTCTTATAAGAACACCAGTCCCAGAGATCAACCAAAGGACTTGTATGCATGCATATAAGCCTAACCAATGGACACAGACACCAGGGGGGTGAGGTCATGTGTGTGTGTGGGGGGGTGCGAGGAGAGTAGGGGAATAAATGCAATACTTTAATCAATAAAGAAAAAAAAACATTAGGGCCCACCTTAATGACCTCCTTTTAACTTAATTATCTCTTTAGGGCAGCCGGCGTGGCTCAGTGGTTGAGCGATGACCTTTGAATCAGGAGGTCATGGTTAAATTCCCAGTTCAGGGCACATGCCTAGGTTGAGGCTCCATCCTTGATGTGGGGCATGCAGGAGGCAGCTGATCAATGATTTTCTCTCTCATCATTGATGTTTCTATAACTCCCTCTCCCTTTGTCTCTGAAATCAATAGAAATATATATTTTTAAAAAAGATTCTACCTCCAAGTATAGTCACATTCTGAGGTTATGGGAGTTGAAACTTCAACATATGGATTTTATAACAAAAGAGTCACAAAACATAGAGATGCAATATGCTTTGTCCTTCATGTATGTGATATTGCTAGTGACCTATGCTCAATATAATATGCCCTTTGGGTTTTTTCTCCCGTAGCCATTATGGATTTATACTTATCTTCTTTCCATATCAAGCTGTCACCTATTTCACTGTAGGAATTCTGTCTTGCTGGCCCCCAAAGGACCCAGCATGACGCCTGGCAAATAAATGTTCAGCAAGTGTCACTGGTTCACCATGATCCCTGGGTCCTTTTCTCATAAATCAGTGTAAACACTGAGTATGACCCCTCAGCAAATCCTGACCACTCCATGCATACTAATTACAGTGACTGAAAACAAACTCAGGTTCATGTGAGTGGGGCAGGGGCAGCAAGGGCCTCCAAAGCTTTACATCTTCTTTGCTAGGAGGGGCCGCATGTCCCAGAACTGTGCCCTTAACCTGACTTTGTGGGAAAACTGTGTCAGAATCCTCAGTGAGGAAAAGCTGGGTAAGATAGATGGATGAGGGCATCATTCCTGACCCCTTTCTCCTGGCTGAGGAACAGCCACATGAGAAGATGTGGTCCTAAGGGTGGGGAGGGAGGATGAGTAAGAAGGTGGGGACCCTAGGATAAATCCTAGAGACTGAGAGTAATGAAGGGGTTCTGGATGGCCAGAGGGAACTGAAGCTCGGGATGTTTGAAGGTGGTAAAAAAATAGAAACAGAGCCAGGTGTGTACCCAAACTACCTTGTCAACTTAGAATTTGAGGAGGCTCATCTCATAACCCCCTCCTCAAACCCTATCTTCTGAATTCCACAGGGAATGACGCTTTTGGGAGTTTTATGTGACATGGTTATTCATGTTTCCTTTGCTTATTTCATTCTATTTGGTCAGTTCCACCTGTTTAAGCATCCATCTTTTTTAAAAAATATATTTTAATTATTTTTCACAGAGGGGAAGGGAGAGGGATAGAGAGTTAGAAACATCGATGAGAGAGAAACATTGATCAGCTGCCTCCTGCACACCCCCTATTGGAGATGTGTCCACAATCAAGGTACATGCCCTTGACCGGAATCAAACCTGGGACCTTTCAGTCCGCAGGCCGATGCTCTATCCACTGAGCCAAACTGGTTAGGGCTAAGCATCCATCTTTGTCAGGTTCTGCTTGGGATGGTAAGGAAACAGCTCACTGTGGGGTTGGGGTAAGAATGTCCTTCTCCTGGGAGACACTCAGGCCCACTGCCTGGCCCAAAAGGCATCCCCCTGACACTTTCCCTCTCATTTTCTCTAAACCAACCATGATGGATCAAGAATCTAGAGTCTACAGAGAAAAGGGCCAGGGGTCATGACAGGAAATTAAGAGAAGGGGCGTCTGGAGACACGTTTTATTGTGTATGTTGCTCCTTCAGAGAAGGCTGTGGGTGTGGTATGGAAGTGGCTCATAATATGATTATTTTGAATCTAATGCTCATCTTCTCATGGTACAACTGAGAGCTGGTTTTGTACTTTGACGTGGCTGGTAGATGTCCATGATGCCTGCCCTGGCTGACAGGGTTCCGGGACAGGTGAGTTGGAGGATATGGGTGCTTAGTGAGGGGTGATGGCCAAATGAAAAGCACACACAAGCTGTAGTGCTAATGGTCAAAGAAATGTGATGAGACCCAAGTCTCCATTTATGTTGTGTTTTGGAGTAATTCTCAGCTATGAGGCATGTCAATCAAAATCAACACGCAGTAGAAGAGGACACTGGAAGCAGACAAAAGTGACCATCACAAATGATGATCCTCAAATGTGGCAAGTTCCTCAGTGGCTGTATGACCCCGCAGGGTCGTGCACACAGTCACACACTCAGACTGCGGTGGCTAAGCTCTATTGAGGGAGAGGTTTGGGGAGAGCTTAATTTATGACATTGAGGTGCTAAGATTGGGAATGTGCCTTTAAGTCCTTTGATTCTTGATAAACCCACAACAGATTAGTCATTCATAAGCCATCTACATCTCTTGCAAAGAATTTATCTAGTTTTTGATTCATTGGTAGCGTTACACATATAATGTCTGTCTCATCTGATGGAATCTAAACATATTTCCCCCCAATGGGCGGGCAGTGTTAGCACTGGAAAGAGAAGAAGAAATGGCTCTTTGAGGCTGATTTAATATAATTTATTAAGATAACAGTTGTTTTGCATACACAGAGAGGACAATGCAGTGGTAAGAACAGGAGATAAATAAAGAAGCATTTCAAGAAGGTAGAACATTAACTATCTTGATTCTGTTTTGGAGAGGATATGATTGCAATGGTGACTGACAAGAAGACTGTACAATTATTACTTTAGTTGGTGGTTATTAAACGTGGGCATGATCACAGAAACTACAGCAATGTAGATTCCTGTGGTTGGTCATAAGGCCCAGGTCAAGGTTGTGAGTTGCAGGTCAAAGAAGAACAGGCAGGAAGGGAGGAGGAAGTCTTACCTGCAGCACCTGTCCAGAGGCCGGCTGGCCTGCCTAGCAGCAGCATTGCTTCTGGCAGCAGCACTTACACTGGCAGCACTTCAGCTGACAACAGCCCTTCCCACAGCCACAGCCACAGGAGCCACAGCCACAGGAACCACAGCCACAGGAGCCACAGCCACAGGAGCGGCGGCAGCAGCAGACCACGGGGACGCTGCAGCAGCCCCCACAGCAGCCACGGCAGCAGGGGCAGCAGCTGGAGCAGCAGCCGACCCGGTAGCATCTGCAGGTGGTACAGCTTCCACAGCCTCCACCACAGCCACCACAGCCACCACAGCCACCACAGCCACCACAGCCACCGCAGCCACCACCGCAGCCACCACAGCCACAGCACCCCATTGTGTCAGTAGAGAGGATTCAGGGGAGGTGAGGAGTGATAGTCAGGAGGAGAGGGAGGTCTGATGCCCTTCTGCTGGGGGAGCCCTTATATAGCACCTCTGGGAGTGGGAGAGGGAGAACACATGACCACTTCCTTGTTGCTATTTGGCTCCATTTACATGGAAGAATCCCTCATCTCTTATTTACTTCCCTTGTAGATATCTTCACACATTTTCAGTTTTGTTCATTTTTAAAGTATGATGTTATAATGTGAGTGAAAGAAGGCCTAAGAGTTCTAGGGAAGCATTTTGGGAACCAGGCTGTCAGCGGGAATGGGCAGACTTCTCTGGGCATCCATGATTCTCAGGGGATATGCACTGTGCCTGTGACCTGTGGGTGGGGCTTACATCCTCAGGCAGCCTCTGGGCAGGTGATCTGTGGGCTCTGAGCAGGGAGAGGGGGCACAGGGAAGGTTAAGGCACAGTCCCAGACCTCAAAGAGCTTGCAATAGAAAGTAACATCGGGAGCTGGGGATGTGAAAAGGGAGACAGATTCAAAGGCCACAGCCAAGGCCAGATGCCATCACTGGATTTGCTGACCAGTGGAAATGTCTACTTTTACCTCTTCATTTGGAGCATACCATTGTGACTGGTCTTCTCACACCTGGGCTGGAATGATTGTTTTAATACCAGAAAGAAATCCTCTCATGCATCTGCATTTCCATGATGTAATTGTTGGTGTGTTTTGCTTTGGATGGGAAGGACTTCTTGTCCTTGATGATATGATATCAATGATGTCTGAGAGCAACAGCCCTGTGCTAAGTAGCATGACCTCGGCGACTTTGGAGCAGGTGGGTCCCTTGGGGAGTGCAGGTGCAGAGACCAGAGAAATAGGAGGCCTGACAGGGGAGAGGAGTGTGCACCTGTATGGAGGAGTGTGTCCAGGTGGAATTTGAGGGATGGTGACTAATACCGAGGCTGAAAAAAATACAAGGCAAGAAAATGGGAGTGAAAGTTGGCTCTTCATCGCTTATGCTGCTGTAGGAGCATCTGGGGCCATCGCTGCCGGTGCCGGGGACCTGGATGGGGGCACGTTGGCTGTCAGATTCCCCAGCTTCACTTTGTAACAGGTTTGTTGCTCAGAGTCTATATTTCCCAATCTGGTAGGATTGTTGTTTGGGAGTTTGAGTGCGAGGAAATACTGTAACGTGATTTCAACTGAATGTATGGAGAGAAAACTAGTGAGATGTGGAAAGGAGCCCATAGCAACTGGATGCCTTCTTAATGCCAAATCTCAAAGATTCAACTGTGTTTCCATGAAAATGAGGATCCCTTATAACATGTTAGCATCTGGTTTGCTTCTAACACGACCTTAAAAAGAAAAGGTGAAATGAGCAATTGTCAAATATAGTTCAGAAGAATGTAAACAGACATAACCTTAGATACCCTATATGGAAACTGTAGTAACAACAACAAGGAAGTGACCACTGGTCATGTGTTCTGGATCACTCCCTCTCCATCCCCAGAGGTGCTATATAAGGGCTCACCAGCAGAAGGAGACATCTGACCTCCCTCCTCTCCTGATTATCACTCCTCACCTCTCCTGACTGCTGTCTATTGACAAAATGGGGTGCTGTGGCTGTGGTGGCTGTGGTGGTGGCTGTGGCGGCTGTGGTGGTGGCTGCGGTGGCTGTGGTGGCTGTGGTGGTGGCTGCGGTGGCTGTGGTGGCTGCACCACCTGCAGATGCTACCGGGTCGGCTGCTGCTCCAGCTGCTGCCCCTGTTGCTGTGGCTGCTGTGGGGGCTGCTGCAGTGTCCCTGTGGTCTGCTGCTGCCGCCGCTCCTGTGGCTGTGGCTCCTGTGGCTGTGGCTCCTGTGGCTGTGGCTCCTGTGGCTGTGGCTCCTGTGGCTGTGGCTGTGGGAAGGGCTGTTGTCAGCAGAAGTGCTGCCAGTGTAAGTGCTGCTGCCAGAGGCAATGCTGCTGCTAGGCCCGTCTGCAGGTGCGGGTGGCCCCCAATCTGTTGGTAAGACTGCCCTCCTGTCCATCCTCTTGCTCTTCCCCTGCCCTATGGTCCTGGGCTCTCTTCCTGTCTTTCTTTGAAGTTTTTCCATCTGAAAAGTTTTCAAACTATTAAGCACCATCTCATGGAAATGATATAAGTGCATCCTGGTACCTGAGTTACTGTGCAAATCGTTCAACTCAGCCAAATGAAATCACCATTCCTAATGTTTGGTTTGATGGCTGTGCTCACTGCCTGTCAGCTCTGTTTTTGTTCTGTTTCCCTGTCCACATGCATCGTTTTCCCCTTTGTGTATGGATATGTGTTCTTAGTGATCACATATGTTAGCCAAATTTCCTAATAAAATGAAAATTACATGCTCATAAAAACGTATTCTTTATTTGCTTTCATTGGGTTTGTTGTTCTAAAACTTGAGAACTTATCTTTGAACAAAGCCTTTAAAACATTTGCTTAGTGTCATCACAATCAAAGGTCCTGTAAGAAGCTCTGGCCAGGTCTCTGGTGACCACGGTGTCCCCTCAGTGAAACATCCCTTTGCCTCAAAGACTCCTCCCCCCTCACACCCCGTGTGTAGTCTCCCCAGGAGAGATGGTGTGTTTTATTGATGTAACATGACATGTCCCTTCAGCAGCTGTCCCACAGCCGAGCACAGGCATTCCCATTAAGACCCAAATATAGAGTTTGACTGTGGGACCACCATTTGGGCTTTTGATGGGTTTATTTTACTGATATGTTCAATCTTTTTCTTCCCGTTTTTCATTTCTTGTGCATGAAGTTTTCTTTTTTCAACTTTGTTAGTATACTGCAACATTCAATAAAATACATGGGGAGCATTTTAAATGCAATCACATGCCATTTAACACAGGAATATGTTCTGAGAAATGTGTCATTCAGCGATTTTGCTGTTGTACAAACATCATCGTGCACTCACACAAACCTGGATGGTAGAGCCTACTACACGCCTAGGCTATGTGGTATGGCCTGTTACTCCTGGCTACAAAGCTGTACAGCATATTACTGTACAAAAAAACATAAGATGAAATCAAGCCCAAAAGCAAATGATGCAATTGGTAAACTGGAGGTATATGAGACTGCTCCCGGAGTAGCAAGACATACTGTTTATAGCAACCTTGGTTTTTTGTTGTTGTTGTTGTTTTTTTAAATATATTTTTTATTGATTTTTTACAGAGAGGAAGGGAGAGAGATAGAGAGTTAGAACCATCGATGAGAGAGAAACATCGATCAGCCGCCTCCTGCACATCTCACACTGGGGATGTGCCCGCAACCAAGGTGCATGCCCTTGACCGGAATCGAACCCGGGACCTTTCAGTCCGCAGGCCGAAGCTCTATCCACTGAGCCAATCTGGTTTCGGCTGTTGTTGTTTTTTTTAATAAGTAAAAAGAGTTCACTCTAAAATAACAACAAAAGTATTAGATGCATAGAAGTTTAGAATATATATTCTTAATATATATTCTTAATCATTTTAATCTACATCAACAGGTATTTTTTAAAATATATTTTTATTGATTTCAAAAAGGAAGGGAGAGGGAGAGATGAAAGAGAATCATTGATCTGCTGCCTCCTGTACTCCCCACACTGGGGATCAAGTCCCCAACCTAGGCATGTGCCTTGACCTGGAATCCAACTGTGAACTCCTGGTTCATAGGTTGATGCTCAACCACTGAGCCATGCTGGGCAGGCAAGATCCACAGGTTTTAATTATATTTTATCTTTTTAAAAAAATTAACTATATTAACTTTTAAAAATTTGTGTTTGCATGGAGTGAATTTTCCATCTCCCCTCCCCAAGCTTTAGATGTTTTTATATTTTATTTGTATTTTCTATAAATACAGTATAGTTATGACCTTTTAAAAATCCAACTCAACCATATTTTTTGTAATTTTTAGTTTTTTGCTGGGTAGCTTAGCTTAGAATTGCTTAATTATTAAGAATTCAAATGTCCATATATTCATCACCAGGTTTCATCAATTACCAAGTCAGAGCTAGTTTCATTTCATCAATACCCCAAATACTTTCCCCTTCCCCCAAAATGATTGATTTAAATCCTGTATCATATAATTTGATAAAAATGTGACTTGTGTCTTTAAAAATAAGGGCTCAAAAAAGCATAAGCAGAAACTACTATCACACCTAAAATGTTAATAATTTTCTACTGTCTAGGCAATGTTCAAATTTCCCGAATTGTCTCATGCTTTTAGTGTCTTGATATGAATCAGAATTCAAATAAAATTCACACTTTGTGATTGGTTGAGAAATCTCCTAAGACACTCAATCTCTTTTCTCTTCAAATTTCATTTGTTGAAAAAAACTAGTTTCCCACATTTTGCTGTTTTTTGGTGATATCCCTGGGTGTCATTTAATAAATTCTTCTGTCTCCTCTATTTCCTGTAAATTATTCAATCTAGAAGTTCATGTATTATTTTAGTGATAACTGACACATTTGTACATATTTTCTTGCCATTATAGTTCCCCCTATGTTTCATGTTCCTTAATTCCCCCTTTCTTCCTTTAATTCTTTTTGTGTTAATATTTTTCTATATAATATGTTTTATTCCTCTTTTCTGTATAGCAATTGTATAATCTGTTTCCAATGTTTTAGGGAGTTAGACTTGAAACATTAACTCTTAAATAAACAAAGCAATGGTGTTTGAGGGTGGTGGGGGGTGTTGTCTGCCCCAGGAAAGGCAGTAAGGGGGAGAATTGTCGTAGAGAATTTGAAAACACTAATAAAACTGATTAAAAGCCTGCCTTCATTTTATTACTCCCATGACCCAGCAGTTCTAAGCTACAGTTCTAAGCTATGATGGTGATAAAATCTGCCTCTCTACCCGATGGACTGCTAACATACTCCCTGCTTGGTGACCAGTCAGTAATTTTTATCCTCCTCCAGAGCAGTATAAACATCTTTAGTTTTGAACATTCTTCTACTGACTCACACTCTTGTCCAGTATTTTAGTCATCTGTTTGAAAACGCCTCCAGATAAATATAAGTATAGATGCTCTTCGAATTATGATGGGGTTATGTCCTAATAAGCCACTGACCATCAGCACCACTTTAAACTAAATTATCACCTCTCTTTTTAAAAATTTAGCCTGTAAAAATTGGGCCCCAGATTTATGTGAGTGCTGGCTTATAAAGACAAATTCCTCTGTCACTGCCCGATTAGTTTTCTTTGTGAGCCACCCCCCGCCCCCCGCCCCCCGTAATTTCGTATTGTGTTCTGTTGCACTCATGGAGGATGCAGCCCCCTGGGTTGCCACTGAACCCAACATTCCAGGTCACTGGGAGAGAGCACATGACAGATTCAGTGCTTCCTTGTCTATCTGGCCTCCTGTTAAAATTTTTTTTTTTTTTTACCAATTCAACCACTCATTAGAAAAGTTAAATTTATATCCAGAAATTTTGAATGCTTTGTAATGTGAGGATTGTTCTGATATCTAGCCTATTGTTGCTTTAATGGAAGTAAGTCTTTCTTAATTTAATATTTTAAAAAAACACTTGTTGAAATTTCAAGCAACCCGTTCTCCTTCTTCAAGCCCAGTCCCCCAATCCCATCACCCTGATTGATTCCAATGAGGGGGACGGCATTGAGGCCATCTCCATTAGAAAAGAAAAGTAAGAAAACAGGATGACGCTTGGATGATCACCTCCCAAACTAGCTCAAAATCGATATAAGTGGTTATTTTGTTTGCTAGTGAAAAGCTGGACTTTACCTTCAGCTATTTGTTGAGTTAAGACACCAAAGTAGACTATGAAATAGTGATACCTAAGACCACACATGTCACATGTTTGAGTTAATGAGTGGGAAGTAAAAACACTCACCGGAGCTATCTGGACTGGATAATATCACATACTTTAAACACAGGGGAAAATTTTCAATTTTGACATATATGAGGCTGCCCCAAATCTGAACGAATCCCCACTTCATGCACTTAAAATAAAAGCATCACTATTCTACTTTTGTGAGGTAATCTTTCTTTAGAGTGCCCCTTCCCTTACTAAGCCCTCTGGGGTTACAACTAATATCCATTTTCATGATTCTGACTTTATGTAATTTAAGGTAGACGAAAGTACCGGTTATCCTACTTAGATAATCTAATGGGTGTGCAATCAGGGCCCATCTGGCGGGTCCCAGCGGGCTGAGTGCAATGGCTTCCTGCCAAGAGAGCTCCAGTGTCACTTTGCATTTCCCAGCGAGGACGGGAAAGATGGCAGCACAGCAGCTGAGGTTTTCATGACCTCGAGGGGCCACTTAGCAGCACGGGCTTCTCCCTGTCCTGTTTCATGTCTATACTTCCCGCTCGTAACGGTGACGAGGTTCAGGACACGCTACCTCCAAATGTGGCAGCTTGGCATACTGAATGTTTCTAACGGGAGGAACTTCAGGTGTAGCAGGTGCAGGAAAGACTTTCTAACCTTCCCCTGGAGCAGGTCATAAGACCCTGGTGTGAGAGGTGCCGCCATACCTGCAGGAAAGGAGCAGCCTTATCTCTGAAGATGAAGGGGCACTGAGAGGGGTCTGAATGGGTGGGCCATCCTGTTTCCCCCAGTTTATTCCTCTTATTTTTTGGTACTATCACATTTTTTCATGACTCTACATTCTTCACCAGAACTAGTATAAAAAGCCCTAGCCGGTTTGGCTCAGTGGACAGAGTGTCAACCTGCGGACCAAAGAATCCCGAGTTCAATTCCAGTCAAGGGCATATACCTCAGTGCAGGCTCCTCCCAGGCCCTGGCCCTGTCTGGGCTCTGGTCAGGGCGTGTGCAGGAGGCAACCATTCGATGTGTTTCTTTCACATCAATATTTCTCTCTATCTTTCCCTCCCTCTTCCACTCTTTCTTTAAAAATCAAGGAAAAAATATCCTCAGATGAGAATTTTTAAAAAAGAACTAGTATAAAAACACTCAGGTTTAATTATTTCTTTGGGTCCTCATTTTCTTTTGAAGGCTCCTGTGTTACATATAATATATATTAAATAAATGTGTATTATTTCCTCTTGTTAATCTGTCTTTTGTTACAGAGACCCAGCTGAGAACCAAAGGGAGTAAAAGTAATTTTTCCCCCCGACAGTATCAAGAATTGCTTTTCATAGGTTAAGCCTCAAGGTCACGCAGGGAGGGAGAGGGTGAAGGCAGTGAGATTCGTGAGTGGAAGAGGGGCCTCTTTGTCCACTCTCTTAATCAAGAAGACATTGATGTTTGTCCAATCAGTTCCCCATACCAAAGGGTATCTCTGCAAATGGGAAGGTGGAACTGGGGCAGGGTGAGGGGGATGGAGAGATATAGTAATGGGCAACCGATTTGTCACTAGTTGTGTGTTTTGATGTGACATTTGTGGGAAGTTATTACTTCTTTTACCTAATTAAAAGTGGATTATTTTTAAAAATTAACCTTTTTGAGATGTTGTGTGGTTATTTACGCACTCCTTCCAAAACCCCTTCTTCCTTCAGACATAAATCTCATCTATTTTTTTAAAGATTTTCCCAGATATTCTATCATCGGTATACCACATCATGTTCTCATGCATTCAGTAAAGATACTTTATAGTTACCACTCCTTATGTAACTAGCTGTATACTTAAAGATTCTTACATTTTCTAGATGAGGTAAAAAGATTATTTAGCTTCTCTTGGGTCTTTTGTCCCTAACCTGCTAACAATCTTTGAAATGTGCTTGAAATCTCTTTTTTAAAAGATCTCCATGGTCCTTTCAAATTGGAAAATCCATAAAGAGCCTAAGTAGTTTTAGATATGCTAAAAAAAAAAAAAGGAAGAATTACATCAGGAAGTTTGAATGAAGCCTTTTCTCCCGTGAATCTCTGTGTCATATGAAAATGCTGAGTCATTGTAGTTTTTAAATTCCAATCTTTTAAAATGACATTTGCCATTATATTAAGGAGCTCATGGGATATCAAAAGTGCATAATCAATGATAAACTTACATTTGTGATTGAGATTAGCAATCAATATATCTCTGCATTCTTGGCTTTTAGAGTTTAATTCAAGCATATTTAATTAGATTGCTACCCAAATCAATTTTTAAGAAGGTTGCTTTTCAAAACCAGGTACCTCCAATAACACATTTTGGTCTAGGGAAATATTTCATAGAAGTAGGATTTGTTTCTGTTATGCCTTTGGACTGTATATTTTTTGCTTATCCTACTCTGGCATCTGGGTAAACTTTAAAAAGTTTTAAATAACTTTTCATGAAAGAACCTCAATAAAACTTGTTCTAGCATTAAGGATGTTGGCAGAAATAAGAGATGATAGAAATACAAAGAAACATTTTAGAAGAGGGTCTTAACTCTATCTAGATTTCCCTTGGTGGAGAAGGTGAAAAGATTTGGAAATCTTGAATAACTGGGGAAACAATGGTAAAGCTTGACCTTTTCTGCCAAATTTAATCCCCCCCCCCACCACTTTTGATGGGTGTGAATATCCAAAAGGTCAAAGTGTATTGATTTTGCAAGAAAGCAGACATTTAAATCAGGTCATACAAAATAGTGGTACAAAGGAGGAAAGATAGATTAATGGGTTATCTTCATCTCAGGTTCTCTTTTGCCTACTTTAGTTATAAGAATAAATTAATTTCAATTACTACACAATGAATTTGTGGAAAAATAAAGGAACTATCTAGAGGTGATTAATGTAATAGTCCTTTGAAAACATAAGTGAATCCTAACAGTGTTGACTAGAGTGAATAGATGTTTATTCAATTAGGAAAAGAGAGAAATACACCCATGAATTAACTACACTGTGGACCAGGAATGGTGTGTTTTACACTAGCATTTAATTTGTGTGAGACCTCATGAAATAGGTATTATATTCGTCATTTTGTTGATGAGAAAACTGAGACAAAAAAAATACTGTATCTCTCAGGCAGGGGTGAGGGATTGGGTAGAAGGTACAGATGAAACAAGATTGGCCATAAAGTAATAATTGTTAAAGTTGGGTGATGGGACATGAGGCTTCATTAGGTAGTCTCTCTATTTTTTAAAAATACATTTGAAATATTCCAAAACTAAAAGTTTTTTAAAGTCACTAATAAATCTGAAGATTCAAATCCATATTTTGCTAATTTCAAACTTGCATTCTCTCCATAGTATCACACACTTAATAATTTCTGAAAAACTGGAGATCAAATTGCAAGCTGGATGATAAATCAGGAATTCAAATTTTATTTCAGAAAATAGCAATGGCTTGTTTTATAATCTCCAAAAGGATTGAATTGATCTGACTCTTAGTTTTAATATTTATTAGATAAAGATTCCTTCCTTCTATTGAACAAGTGTGAGATTAAAATAGATTATTTTAATGTCCTGGTGGTATTTCATTTACCTGTGTTTTCTGAAATGATTTCTTTTTATATTTTTTGTTTTGTAAGAGAATAGTTCAATATCCTAACTGTTGTGTTGAATATTCATAGAAATATGTAAGATTGACCATTTTGTTCATGAGACTAACTAGGTTTCCGGAATTTGTAAATAAAGCTTTCCTATGATTGAACTTTAGCCCCGGCAAGGAAAACCCTTTAGCTGTAGGCAATGAGAACCACTTTAACTGGAATGACATTATGGCTCAGTCTTAGGTAGGTCTTTCATTCTTTCACCTGCTTAATGAAAAGGTTTCTTAATAAATGGGATGTATCCTAACTTCATCATATTTATTTTTCTCAATACAAATATTTTTTATTAACAACATTATGTTACATGAAAGAAGCCAGATTCCATTTATATGAATTTTTAAATTCACAAAGCTAACAGGGATAGAAAACCGATTAGTGATTGCTGGGGAGTAGGATGGAGGGGGGGGAGAGAAGGGATTGGCTACTCTGGGGCATGGGGCACTGTGTGGGCTGAAGGAACTGTTCTTTATCTGCATTGTCAGCTCTGATGGGGAGAGGATTTATTTAAAATAAGAAAGACTACTACAATCAGGAGAATGCTCTGATTTCTGAAATCTGCAAGCATTTTAAAAATCAAATAGAAAAAGAGTTTTTTTAAATGGGATACTCCTTTACTATAGAGCAAGCAGACATAGCAGGATCTTTCATGGAGAAGCTGGGCCAGCAAGGGGAAATGAGCAGTGTCCCGCTGTGGTCAGCTAATTCTCAGGAGAAGCTGATAAGCTGGAGCACGTTTCCAGTTTGTGTGCATATGTGTGTGTGTGTGTGTGTGTGTGTGTGTGTGTGTGCGCGTGCCCGCGCCCGCGCTTGCTCAGGGTTGGGGGGCTGGGTATAGTGACCTGTAGAAAAGAGAGAAGAGCCAAGCGAGGCAGAAAAAAATGCACAAGCACAGGGCAGAGGTAGAGGAAGGGTATTTGAGCGTGTGTGTGTGTGTGTACCACCTTTTGTGCTGGCAACTATAGTCTCCACCCCAGTGCCCCCGCTTTGGGTGCAAGCAACACATTTGGAATCCGGGAGCCACAAGAAACAACGATAGTGTGAATAGCACAAGCAGGGGAGCAAAAAGCAAGCTTAGATACCTAGAATGTTCCAGCAGGAAGGGATAGACAGGTGACCTGTCTCCACCCCTGCTTTGAACCATTGGGAACCTGAGATCCAGGCAGCATGAACCCGAGTCACAGCCAGAGATGGGATTTGAATTCAGGCCCTCCAACTCCCAGGTCACATGCTATCTGGGGGTCAGAACTTACAAGGCCCACAGTCCAGTTACCAATAACCATAGGGGTCATTGGGTGCCACTGTCTTACAGGAGGAAGCCAGGGCCTCAGGGAAAAGAGTGGTCCACAAATATTCCTGTCAGTGTACCTCAGGAGAAGGACCATTTTTCTGCCTCTGGAGTTCCAACAGCCATGTCTGCACCAGTGTTCAAGGCTGTGGGCCCGCCTCTCAGGAGCCCCATTTTTGGAACATGCAGAGCACTCTTTGTTTTTTTAATCCTCACCCAAAGATATTTTTCCATTAATTTTTAGAGAGAGTGGAAGGGAGGGGGAGAGACAGAAAGAGAGAAACATCGATGTGAAAGAGACATTGATTTGTTGCTTCTGGCAAGCACCGTGACCAGGGCCAAAGATCAAGCCTGCAACCAAGGTATGTTCCCTTGACTGGAATTGACCCTGGGACCCTTCAGCCCACCAGCTAACGCTCTATCCACGGAGTCAAACCGGCTAGGGCTATAATGTGGACTCTTTGGATGCACTTACCAGGTGTTCCTATAATGTGCTGTGAACTAGGTAGTTAATTGTCAGGTTTCTTACTACCCTCACCTTTTTTTCTTAATGATGTGGTTTAATTTACGTGAGGTCTTAGGTCAATCCTAGTTCACTTGGTTTTGCCTAAAAATTTGACACTAATTAGGGACCTTGTTATCACAAGGAAACAAAGGACTGTTTGTGATAAAAGAGCTTTTAAAGAACAAACTTTATGAAAATTTTACTTTTTCTACACATGCCCTACATAACGGGTACATTATCTAAAGAGAAGAGGACTTTTCTCTTTTCCCCAGAAGCAAGTTCATATAGAGGAAGCGACTTTAAGGTGAATCAAATCCTAGAACAGGTTTCTTGGAGTCAAATTGGAATTTTCAGGAAGCACATGAGAATAATACTCGCTCAACAATGGACCTGAAATGTTGAATAAATATGTGGGTGTGGAACACCCCAACTTCAAAAATAATAATCTTCAAAGTCTTATTTGATGTAGAAGCTGCATTATGTCAGGAAAATCCAAGTGAATTGTTGGGCTCACTTCAAAGAAGGCTCTGGGCTCCACCCTTCTCACTATGGAGCATTAACTCTTGCATCAGCCCACCTCCCCTCCCCTCTGTACCTCACTACCTTTGCAAAGTGTTTCAAATGTCAAAAATATGTTCTGGAGAAAAGGAAGAGTGCATGGACAAGTATCTAAAACTCCCCAACTATTGTAGCTCTCAGCAGGGAGGGAAATTTTGCCAAGGCAGAAAGCCAGGGGTTGCTGAAAGGTGAATCCAGACCTCCTCAAGGTCACTCAGTCTCCCTGCCTTTTTCCTACTGGAAAAATGCAATATCAGAATCAAGCTGTAGGTAAATAAGGAAGAAGCAGACACTTACCAGCCACTCAGGGAAAAGCAATAAATACTCAGGGACACGGGTCCTCTCCCCTGCCCCTCCCACCTTGTCACACCTTGCCTGTCCCCTTTCCATGGTACTACTCTTTGTTGTCAGCTGCCATTGTTACCAAAATCAAGGCTTACTATGTGTTAAGGGCTTTTAATGGCAATTGAATGAAGGTATAATATGCATGAGAGGCCAAAGAAAAAATTATACAGTCTAAAAAAGAACAACTTAGTTGTGGAGAGGAGACAGGATTGAAGGTTGTAAGACTCCAGTCTGGATTAACTGGGTTATTCTAGCAGATATCTGGTTATGGTAGGGAATGGGGAAGCTGGGTGTGGAAAATAGTATTAATTAGTAGGCGACAAGCTTATGCAAGTCCCTACAGCTATGATTAAGAAAAGATGCAAATATTTAAGTTGCCTTGATTGGGAACCCTTGACATAAGAAGGTAACTCCTAGAGTAGTTTTCAAACTTCTTGGAACATAGCCTGAGAAAGAAACATATTTCATATGTCAACCAGTACATATGTGTGTGTGTGTGTGTGTGTGTGTGTGTGTAAACAGAATGTTCACAGAACAGAACTTATCTTTACAAGCTGATCTGCTCTCTATTCTGTTCTCCCACAGGACTTGAACATTGCTCAAAACCTGATTAAAACCTGCTGTGGAAGAGCCCACCACAGAAACTAGCATAAAAGACGCGTCGAGGAGTAGCACTCCTTCAAATCTTGGGGCACAGCACAGAAACTCCCAGAGCGACGTTTTCTTGCTCTGGGCCACTCCACTGGACGTCACCCCGTTTCCCTGAAGTTGTGACTAGCTTTTGGCAGACTGGCTCGTGATCCTTCTGAGCTCCTCTAAGATGCATCTTGTCCTGGTGTCTTTGAAAGAGCTTCTTTGCTGGGTTTTGCATGAAAAAAATATGCTTTTCTTGGGCATTGGTAGAAAAAAGTGAGGAAAGGAAAGCCACAGAGACAGAGGCCAAGGATATGATGCTGCGGTAAAAGTTTGATATTTTGGCCAGCGACACCAAGAGTTGGGCCATGTAGGCCACCAGCGTGACTCACGCCCCTGCACCTTCTGCTAGTGCTCTGGGCTGACCACGCTGTATATGTAGGCAAAGTAGGCCACCTCGGTGGCAGTGACTATCCCATAGAAGAACTCCACAACCTGCATGGCTGTCACTCCGTGGCCAAACAGGAGCAGCAGCAGCAGGTAAGAGTATGTCCAAAGTGGAAAGATGTCTTTTATTATCTGTAACATTAAACAGTCAAAGTGTGAGGACACAAGCACATGGACGTGAAATGCACCATGGGTTTCTGACATGTACATTGTCCAGGAGACATGTATCAATCCTAGGACATGTTGGTTGGCCCAAGCCAAAATGGGTCCAATCGGAAACTTCACATAAATTTCTGACAATAGCATGAAAGCAATGAGAAACTGAAGTTCAAGAAAACAAATTGCAAAGATGACAGATTGGATTCATTCCTCCACGTGTAAAAAAAGCAATTATTACTCTTACCTGCTTCTTACATTATTTTTTTCTGTACTCGGAGCAAGAAGTATTATATTATAAATAATCAGAATACTTCATATTCAAGATACAACCATCATAAACTTTTATGCACTGTCTAATAGCATCAAAACACATGAAACAAAACTACCAGATACACAAGGAGAAATCAAAAGAAATACTACAGTTATAGGAGACCTTAGTACTTCTTTATCAGTCCTCAGTAGATTAAATTGAAAAAATGAATAATAATTCTTACATTTTCCATTGTAATTTGATCTGCAAGAGCTACTGAGGCTGGGAAAAGAGACTATAATGCACACATTCATCTTTCTCACCTAACAGCATTTCCAGGGCAATCTGGGGCTGTTCAGGTACTTTGCCTGTGAGCACTTTTTCTGAAAGTCACTCCTCCTGAATAGTTTACTCTTCCTGAAAGTTATAAAGTTAAAAAGGATGTTTCAATACTGGTAGAATCTGCCCATCTTCACCTTTATTCATCTCAGTAGGTCAATGTGCAGACCATTGAGATGCCATCTGGGTGACTAGGCACATATCAGAGTCACCTAGCGGGTTTGCTAAAATACAAGCGTTCAGATTGAATAGGTCTGGGTGGTGCCTGAGAATTTACATTTCTAACAAGTTCCCAGGTAATGTTGAAGCCTGATTAGTGGACTTCTGAGAATTAAATCATATGACCTGGCCAAAAGTTAAAAACAGCCTTACTATCTATATATATAAAAGCCTAAGTGACTGTTACAACTGGTCGACCAGTTGCTATGAGGTGCACTGACCACCAGGGGGCAAACACTCAATGCAGGAGCTGCCTCCTGCTAGTCAGTGCGCTCCCACAGCCAACCTCCCACAGTCCCTCTCCCTGGCTGGCCCCAATCTGCCCCAATTGAGGCCTGCCAGTCAACCTCCCACAGTCCCTTCCCTCCCCCACATCGGGAATGGGCAAGATGTCCCAATTGCCAGCCAGGCCGAAGGACCCCACCCGTGCAAGAATTTGTACACAAGGCCTCTAGTTTATAAATAAAGAGGGGAAAATCTTCAGAGCATTTCCCACAGGCTTTTTCAGTAAACTTTTCCTCTCTAATTTTTTACTATTCTCCATGATTTGTACTCATAACTAGAGATGAGTTTATTTTAGGTTACTGATAATAAGCAACAAAGTCCTAGATTATGTTTTTATACAAGTGAAAGACTAAAGGAAGGTTGTTTTGCACCCTCCTTATTTTTGTTGTAGCAAAGAGTTTCTATTTTCGAGAATCGAAGATGGCAGCATAGGTAAACACCGGAGACTGCTGCCGCAAACAACCACTTCAAAAATACAACTAAAAGACGGAACGGACATCAACCAGAACCACAGGAAGGCTGGCTGAGGAGAGACTCTTCAACTAGAAGCAAAGACAACAGCAATACGAGGCTCAGAGGAGGCGCAGTGTGGAAAATTTAAAGGTACCCAGGTGCGCGCGCAAAGCAGGCTGGTGGCTGAGGGCGCGGTTGTCGTTTTCGGTCAGGAGTGAGTCTCAGACTCTGGACTCCAGATCCGGGCGAGTCTCTAGGGACCCAGACTCAAACGGGAGAAGCCGGACTGTCTGGCTACGGTCCCTCCGAGGTTTGCAGCGGTTGCTGGGACAGAGAGGCAGAGCCCCTGGGGACGGACTGAGAGCAGCCATAACTGCTCCCTCCGCCCGCCCTGTTGAGCCCGCCCCGCCCAAGCCCTGCGCAGAGCCATTTGCCTGATCGCCTCAGGCAAAGGCTAGATTAGCACCTCCCCAGAGGACAGAAGTTTTCCACACAGCTGATTCTCACAGCCAGTCAGCCTGGTGGTCAAATCCCTCTAGTATTAACTACAACAATTAAGGCTTAACTAGAACAAGACTGCGCACAAAGACCACAAGGGGGTGCACCAAGAAAGCATAAAAGATGCGGAGACAAAAAAACATGACAGAAATGGAGGATATAGAGCTAAAAAATGCAATTTTGAGGGCTTGCAATAATGTGCTAGAAGCTGCCAATAAACTTGATGAGAGCCTCACGAAATCTAATGAGACCCTCGATGCTGTGATAAAGAACCAACTAGAAATTAAGTATACACTGACTGAAATAAAGAATATTATACAGACACCCAATAGCAGACCAGAGGAGCGCAAGAATCAAGTCAAAGATTTGAAATGCGAAGAAGCAAAAAACACCCAACCAGAAAAGCAAAATGAAAAAAGAATCCGAAAATACGAGGATAGTGTAAGGAGCCTCTGGGACAGCTTCAAGCGTACAAACATCAGAATCATAGGGGTGCCAGAAGATGAGAGACAGCAAGATATTGAAAACCTATTTGAAGAAATAATGGCAGAAAACTTCCCCCACCTGGTGAAAGAAATGGACTTACAGGTCCAAGAAGCGCAGAGAACCCCAAACAAAAGGAATCCAAAGAGGACCACACCAAGACACATCATAATTAAAATGCCAAGAGCAAAAGACAAAGAGAGAATCTTAAAAGCAGCAAGAGAAAGAGACTCAATTACCTACAAGGGAATACCCATACGACTGTCAGCTGATTTCTCAACAGAAACTTTGCAGGCCAGAAGGGAATGGCAAGAAATATTCAAAGTGCTGAATACCAAGAACCTACAACCAAGATTACTTTATCCAGCAAAGCTATCATTCAGAATTGAAGGTCAGATAAAGAGCTTCACAGATAAGGAAAAGCTAAAGGAGTTCATCACCACTAAACCAGTATTATACGAAATGCTGAAAGGTATCCTTTAAGAAGAGGAAGAAGAAAAAGGTAAAGATACAAATTATGAACAACAAACATGCATCTATCAACAAGTGAATCTAAGAATCAAGTGAATAAATAATCTGATGTACAGAATGAACTGGTGATTATAATGAATCAGGGACATAGAAAGGGAATGGACTGACTATTCTTGGGGGGGAAAGGGGAGTGGGAGATGCGGGAAGAGACTGGACAAAAATCATGCACCTATGGATGAGGACAGTGGGTGGGGAGTGAGGGTGGAGGGTGGGGCGGGAACTGGAAGGAGGGGAGTTATGGGGGGGGGAAGAGGAACAAATGTAATCTGAACAATAAAGATTTAATTAAAAAAAAAGAGTTTCTATTTTCTACATGAAAATTATTACAGCCCATTTGCTCATATTTGAGATTGGAAGAAGTGCTGACATTAGTTCTAACAAGACTGAAATCTACACTGAGGCTTATATTTTTATATGGTCAAGTTAAATAATGTACAAATTAGCTTTGAAGGTCTCATTATTGAGAAAAACCCTAAGAAGCAGAGAATTACTATGGGAAAAACTCAGGAATGGGGCAAAGTTCCCCAACAATTCATGGATGGTTCAACTGTTGAAAAAAAAAAGCCACCCCACAAAAAAAACAAAAACAATAAATAAAAAAGACTTGTCATCAATCCAACTGACTTCTTTTTATAAAACTTGCATTCTCTTCCCCATGTTCTTTTTGTCCTTCAGTCTTTAAGGGGGGGGGGGGGGGTTATTGTGACAGTGAAAAAGAGATCAACCGAAGGACTTATATGCATGTATATAAGCATAACCAATGGACACAAGACACTGGGGGTAGAGGAGACCAGGGGAATGTCAAGGCGGGGGGGAGGGAAGGGGACATATGTACTACTCTTTGTAATACTTTAAGCAATAAAACAAAATTTAAAAAAAATAATAAAAAAATAAAAGATAGCAGACATATATGAGAGCTAAAAAAAAGAAAAAAAGAAAAATACATTACGGGTCAAAACACAGAAACTTGAGTCTTTTCTTTTGGGTTTCTTGATGGAAAAAAATATTACTGATTACTTAAAAGCACTGTAGTAAGGGACTAAGTTTCATCTCAGCTGGAACAGTGGGGTTCACTGGTGAAAATCCTCTTAAGAATTGCTTAGGTAAGTTAGTTACACTCTTATTTAGTCTTTCACATAAAAAAAAAAATCAGGAAATTTATCCTAAGGCAGAAAGTTTGGGCAGAAAACAAATTTGGTGGGATTTAGAAAGGAAAGAAAGTTTCCAATGGACATAATTGCTAAGTAAAAACCATGCCCTTCATGAAGCGCTTATTACCATGTAGATGGATTGGAAATTCATGTTAATGATTATTTTAAAATGGTGAATAAAATAGCCTTTGGGAAGTAAAGATTTATATAGCAGATAGACCCCTTGCCTTTTCAAAATATAAAACCCAAAGAGAACATTGATTTAGCATAAGAAGCCTCAATTAATCTGAACTGTCATTCATCCAGGTGATTTTATTTGCTTTTAATACCTATTTTCGGAAGTGTTACATAGACATCTAGATAATATCATGTCATAGATGAAATTGAAACACAACACTTAGAAGTATTTTTTAAATTGCTATTTAAGCCGAAACCGGTTTGGCTCAGTGGATAGAGCGTCGGCCTGCGGACTCAAGGGTCCCAGGTTCGATTCCGGTCAAGGGCATGTGCCTGGGTTGCGGGCACATCCCCAGTGGGAGATGTGCAGGAGGCAGCTGATCGATATTTCTCTCTCATCGATGTTTCTAACTCTCTATCTCTCTCCCTTCCTCTCTGTAAAAAATCAATACAATATATTTTAAAAAGATAAATAAATTGCTATTTAATCCCCCCATTTCATGTTGCTATTTTTTTAAAATTAAATCTTTATTGTTCAGATTATTACAGTTGTTCCTCTTTTTTCCCCCCATAGCTCCCCTCCACCTGGTTCCCACTCCACCTTCTGCCCTTACCCCTCCCCCCACCACTGTCCTCATCCATAGGTGTACGATTTTTATCCAGTCTCTTCCCGCACCCCCCACACCCCTTTCCCCCCCAAGAATAGTCAGTCCACTCCCTTTCTATACCCCTGATTCTATTATATTCACCAGTTTATTCTGTTCATCAGATTATTTATTCACTTGATTTTTAGATTCACTTGTTGATAGAAGTGTATTTGTTGTTCATAATTTGTATCTTTACCTTTTTCTTCTTCTTCCTCTTCTTAAAGGATACCTTTCAGCATTTCATATAATACTGGTTTGGTGGTGATGAACTCCTTTAGCTTTTTCTTATTTGTGAAGCTCTTTATCTGACCTTCAATTCTGAATGATAGCTTTGCTGGGCAAAGTAATCTTGGTTGTAGATTCTTGGTATTCATCACTTTGAATATTTCTTGCCACTCCCTTCTGGCCTGCATAGTTTCTGTTGCGAAATCAGCGGACAGTTGTAGGGGTACTCCCTTGTAGGTAACTAACTGTTTTTCTCTTGCGGCTTTTAAGATTCTTCTTTGTCTTTTGCTCTTGGCATTTTAATTATGATGTGTCTTGGTGTGGTCCTCTTTGGATTCCTTTTGTTTGGGGCTCTCTGTGCTTCCTGGACTTGTAAGTCTATTTCTTTCACCAGGTAGGGGAAGTTTTCTGTCATTATTTCTTCAAATAGGTTTTCAATATCTTGTTCTCTCTCTTCTTTTGGCACCCCCATAATTCGGATGTTGGTACGCTTGAAATTGTCCCAGAGGATCCTTACACTATCTTCGTATTTTTGGATTCTTTTTTCTTTTTGTTTTTCCAGTTGGGTGTTTTTTGCTTCTTCACATTTCAAATCTTTGACTTGACTCTTGAGATCCTCTTGTCTGCTGTTGGAACTCTGTTGTAATACACGGGATCCCAGTCAGTGTGTGCTGGACGTTCTAATTGCCCTTTTTCATATCCTTGAAGATCTCAACTAGATGTCGGGAGGTACTCCGAAATCAAAGGCGCTGTCTAGAAAA
>NW_005871051.1:24515126-24634947 GCF_000147115.1 Myotis lucifugus
CCTGTGTTCTTGACCCCTAGGCCATCCTGCCTCTGTGGCAGCTCCCATTCCCTGCTCCTGTATTGTTCCGAAACTTAGACTCACCCAACAACCCAGGGGGCAGGGTCATGATTACATCCCCATTTCTCAGATGATTGCCTGAAGCAGGCCTTTCATATACTTTGCCTCTGACACCAGATTGGGGTTGGCAGTGTCTCGGGGGATCAACAGGGCGGAGAATAGCTATGGCTGATCCTCAGTCCTACCCTAAGAGGCCCCACGTCTCAGTGTCCCAGTAATCACTGCAAGCACCTCTGAGAGAAAGCTGCCCCTCAAGTTCCAACCGATGCCAGACAGTCCAGTTTCTCCCCGTATGAGTCTGGGTCCCCAGAGACTCACCCAGAACTGGAGTTCAGAGCAGTAGAGGGCTTGAGACTCCCTCCCGATTGAAAAAGACAACTGTGTCCTCAGTTGCCAGCCCTTGCTGTGTCCACCTCCATACCTCTGCACTTTACTTCCGCACCTCCTCTGGGTCTCAGTGTGCTTTTCTCTTTCCTTCTAGTTGTAGAATTTCCACTCAGCCAGCCTTCCTGTGGTTCTGGATGATGTCGGTTTTGTCTTTTAGTTGTATTTTTTGAAGTGGTTGTGCGAGGCAGCAATTTCCGGTGTTTACCTATGCCGCCATCTTGGTTTCTCTATGTTGCTATTATTGAAAAATGAAAACTTCTGTTCAGGATGATAAACCTTAAGACTGGCTGACTAAATGAAAAGCAATCAACAGCTCCAGGAGAAATCTCACACACTCAGTCATTGACCATTTCTTCTCTGAAGCTTCCTGACCCTCTCCAGCAACTCCTCTTCCTCCAGCCTTGGCAAGACATCATGGCCTGTCAGTCAAGGACAGGGCTCTGCTGTCAACCAGGACCAAATTCTTTGCTACTTACAAGTGTGTGACCTTTGACAAATGACTGGACTTCTTAGTACCTTAGATTTCTCATCTTTAAGATGGGAATGATAATACCTACCTCACCTTGTGAAGATTGCACGCATTAGTACATGTTAGAGCAATGACAATCAGTAAGCATTAGTGATACAATCTCTAGTGCTGAAGGCTTTGAAAGGTACTGACGTGTTGACCTGCACATCTGCTCAGCCTGGGGCAACTTGTGAGCAGGGATTCAACTTTGTCACCCAGAGTCTAGCACAGTATCTGATACAAAGGTCTTCTGAAACTTCCCATTGAAAGTGCAGCCAGCCATTGGAGCAAACAGGCTTTTCTAACTGACCAGAAACATTCAAATAGTAAGACCACGATGCTTTCCAAGTGTTCTGGCTATCTCAAGTTGTTCTCTGGAGTGGGAACCATAAGCCACGATTTGATTCTCAAGAACATGTAGGCTCCTCTTAGTGCAGATTGGGCATAGGGAATGGAGGAACTCCTGGTGAGAAGAACATGAGCTTTGTAGTTGAGCAAATTCAAATCTCCGCCCTTTCAAGTCATGTGACCCTAGACAAGTTTCCTAGGGTGCCAGGGCCTCCGCTTTCCTCACCTGCATAGGTGGATTATAATGCCCATCACAAAGTATAATTTGAGGAAATTTCCTGCCATGATGCCTGTCATTACTGCAGGTACTTAATGTGAGTTGGGTTCCTGAATCCAGCTTCCAGGGCAATGAGTTGGGCAAGCACCATCTTTACTGGCGGAGCCTGCAATGTTACCACTGCTCTGGTTCCTGTTACAGTGTGAAGTGCTTAAGCTGGGACAATGCGGTTTCAAGTGAGGTTAAGCAACCGAGATTGTTGCTCACAGGGATCAGACACACTGGCAGTTACAGGGAACATTCTTTGGAAAGCTTCCCCTGGAGAGTGATAAATTAAATAAATGCATACTTTATTAAAAAAATCATAATTTCACCCCGTCAGGTTTGTTGCAGTTTTTGAAAGTTTTAGAAAGTAGTAATTCTTAGGAGTCTAATAATAAAATGCAAAGTAGAAGAAGACAGTATCTAACAGAGGTTGTATTGGGTGGTAGACACACAGTGCAATGTACAGATCTTGTATCATTGAAATGTACACTTGAAACCTATTAACCCATGTCACCCCAATACATTTAATAAAAATTTTAAAAACACACAGTTTGTAGCAAGGAATCTCAGATCCTCCTCTGACTCCATGTCTCAGGCATTGGTGAGGATGAAATATCACATATCACTTCCCAGACCACTTTGATTCCAGAGACCATAGCTTCAGAATTTTATGTAGGAAATAACTTTTGCTTCCACGCTCAATGTTGGCGGCCAGTTTGTGAAAGTAGAATGTTGAACAGAACATGGCTGGATTGGTTGGTTTGACTAGATTTGGAATCCATTACCAGCACAAAGAAAAGACTCACTTAAGAAACAGCTGCAACAAATCCTCTTGAATATGTTTCTGCTACTCCAGTTAGGCTCCAAGGTTGCCCCCTGCTGGTATCTTTATTTATTGCAAAAGACATTGTATTTCTGTTTTATCTGTTGGTGCTCTGCCACTTTGAATTGAATGGCTTTCCTTGTGCCCGACAGAAACCTAAGGGTTCATTCAGAACTTTGGAAACGAGAGGGTTACCAGATTCCTTGATTATGTCTCTGCTGAGATATATAGAAGGGAGCAAAAACTCAGCAGGAAGATGAAAACACTCCTTCTTAGAGTTCTTTTTCTCATTCAAAAGCATTTTTCTCTTTTTTAAAATTAATGGTGGAGTTATAGCTATTAAAAAAGAAGACACACTGAATTTACAATCCCAGGTTATCCCAGTGGCGTAATTTTTAATATTTCAAGCAGGTGATCATTTTTAGTTAATTTTTAACCTGTCGTTTCAAAGGTCATTGGAAAATCAGTTAAAATGTTACCAAACAAATGCTTTTATTTCCCCCAAATTATGTTAAGATGCAAATCTGTAGCTTTCAAAAGAGAGTTGGGTACATTGAAAATTGTGGTTATAGAATTGTACACCTAAAACCTATATGATTTTATTAACCAATGTCACCCTAATAAATTTAATTTAAAAAAAGAGAAAGGATTTTGCTTCTGTTTCAGAACACTGGCCTATGCTAGTGTAGTTTCTGTCTGGGGAGTCCTGGAACCCTGCACCCTGACTGGTTTTTACTGCCATGAGTGAATAGGCTTTTAATAAATACCCCAACTATTACTGTGATGTGCATCATCAGATTTTTTTCCCCCTTTGTTGTACTTATTCCTAACTGGCTGACCTTACCCAGATTGTTTAGTCTCTCTGAGCTCTGCTGATTAAAAGAAGATAAAAATGCACAGCTGGTGTGGCTCAGTGGTTGAGTGTCAACTTATGAACCAGAAGGTCATGGTTTGATTCCAGTCAGGGCACATGCCTGGGTTGTGGGCTTGATCCCCAGTGAGGGGCGTGCAGGAGATAATTGATCAATGATTCTCTCTTATCGTTGATGTTTCTATCTCTCTGTCTCCCTTCCTCTCTGAAATATATATATGAATGAAAGTGAAAAAAGAAGATAAAAATGATCTACTTTGTGGTTTGGGAGGAGTAAATAAGGTCAGTAGGGAAGGACTGAGGGCATGCCTAGCACAATGCCAATGTCTTTCTCTTGTCTTCCTTTCAGAATCTGGTCTAGTTTCAGTGACCCAAAAAAACCCACATGGACCAATGAATTGTTGATAAAATAAAAGATCCTAATATCAAACCCAGCTAATTTGAATTATTGTTAATCAGTTCAAAATGTATAATTAACTTCAAAATTATTTTTTAATTTTATATTAGTTTCAAGTGTACAGCATAATGGTTAGACAATTATATAATTTACCAAGGATCCCCTGGATAATTCTAGTACCTACCTGGCGCCATAGGTGGTTATTACAATATTATTGACCACATTGTCTCTGCTGTACGTTACATTCTGGGACTATTTTGTAACTTATTATTCCCTTCATCTTTTTCACCCATCTCCCCTCCCCACTTTCATCTAGAAAAAAATAAGGAATGACTGAAAAAGTAAATTTATAGTTCAAGTAATGTAGCAAGTAAAACTATATTTTAAGGAATTACATTATTTAAAATCCATTTTTAAATATTAACTTACATAAGAAAAATCATAAGTCATACTTATTTGCCCTTTGGTCAAATCTTTACAGACTTCCACTATGGGGTACACGCAGTCATTTTAATTAGGTTCTGCTCAAAATACATGCTGTCCACACACATACTCTCCCTCCAGATGTTTTACTAATCCATTTAGGTTCTTCTCTAAATAGCCTAATTAGGGAACATTTTCTTTATGTGATTTTGATATTCCAGCTTATTATGATTCAGTACTGAGTATTTTTTATCCAGATTACTTAATTATTTAAATGAGTTTTCCATCTCAACCTTGCTATGCCCTTTCTTTCTTTCTTTCTTTTTTTTTAAATGCTCCGGAGTACTTTTTATTGATTTCAGAGAGGGAGAGAGAGATAGAAACCTCAGTGATGAAAGAGAATCATTGATTGGCTGCCTCCTGCACAAACCCCACTGGGGATCAAGTTCACAGCCTTGGAATGTGCCCTGACCAGGAATTGAACCGCAACCTCCTATGGTTCATAGGTCGACACTCAACCACTGAGTCACGCTGGCTGGGCATGTCATACCCTTTCTAACCAGCAGTGTTGGTTAATAGACACTGACCAGGTGGCCTCATCATTTTAATGATGATTGCACAAACCTGTGCTTTCTCCTAGTTGGCTTTCAACAGCCACACCACTCATCTTGCTACTTAGATGCTATGAGCTAGGCCTAGGGGCTCATTGCAATGACCTTTCCCTTGGACCCAAGAAATCACAAGGATTAATGAATTGTTGATACCAATTTTGCACTTGGAAAGTGGGGTGCTACTGAAAAAAATACCTAAAAGTGTGCAAGGAGCTTTGGAAATGGATAATGTGTAGAGGTTGGAAGAGTTTTGAGAAACTTGGTAGAAAAACCTTAGAATGCCTTGAAGAGATTGTTGGTAGAAATATGGATATTAAAGGCAATTCTGGTGAAGGATCAGAAAGAAGAGAGAAGAACTACAATAGAGAGCACATTTTATAGAATACAGACATTGTTGTGAACAGAATGTTGCTAGAAATATGAAGAGTAAAGACACTCATGGTGAGGTCTCAGATGGAAAAGAGAAACATGTTATTGGACACTGGAGAAAAGGTGATTTTTGTTATAAAATGGCAGAGAACATGGCTGAATTATGTTCTGTTGTTGGGAGAAAGGTAGAACTTGTAGGCAATACACTAGAATATTTTGCTCGGAAATTTCCAAGCAGTACAGAAGTTTCAGCCAGTTTCTCTTTGCTGCTTATAGTAAAATGTGAGAGGGAAGAAATTAATAGAGGAAGAAACTGCAAGGTACAAAGTACAAAGAAGCTAGCATTTGATTGATTTGGAAGATTCTCAGCCTAACCAGATAGTTACTTTAGAAATCAGGCCAGGGGTGTGGCTGGACAATCATTTACTTAAAGAGATTAAGTATGTGGCTGAGGGATTCAATCAATCAACTTGGTAGAAGCTGGGAACAGACATGGGATTATCCGGGAAAGCTCCGTAGAGGATCATCTTTTTTGATGGGTTGGACTGCTGTGAATGGCTTAGGAGACTGACAAGATTTTTGAGCATTTTATACCAGCAGAAACACTACCAACTGGGCCAAAAAGGACAGAGAGAGGGTGGAATAAAGGAAGAATGACTCTCAGGGCAGAGCCATGGATGCAGAAACTTGGGCCGATGGGACCCCTGGGAACCTGAAGTTGGGGCTGCCATCCTATCAGAGCCAGATGACAGAGTATCAAGTCACAGATGATGGTTCTCAGGACTTGAAATCTAATGACACTCACCCTGCTTGTTTTTAAAACTTGCTTGGGACTTAGTACCCATTTTTTTCTTCTATTTTCCCCTGTTTGGAATGAGGATGTCTTCCCTATGACATTGTATTTCATAAGCAAACAACTTGTTTTTTGGTTCCACAGGTTCACAGACAGAGAATTTCATCCCAGACCCCAAGTTTCACCCATACTGATTTACTGGTAGATAATGAAATATGGGACTTTGAATTGATGATATTTAGATGAGGTTTTGGACTTAGAGTTGATGCTGCAATGGTTAAAACATTTGGAAATGTTGGGAATGAGATGAATGTATTTTGCATGTGGGAAGAATGAATTTGGAGGGGGGCAGAGAGTAGAGTTGTAGGCTTGAATTATGTACCCCGCCCCCCCCCCGCAAAAAAAAAATGTTGAAATCCTAACACCAATAGCTGGGTCTTTCTCCACTTTACTCATTCAGCGAGCCTTTACTCATGTGCTTGGTGGGGGAGGGGTTGAGGCTGAGAATTTTCCCTTCAACGAATTCCCAGGTAATGCTGATGTGCTGGTTGGGGACCTCATTCTGAGTCACCGCTTAGCAAATAGCAGTCTTGGTCAACTCTTTGGCTGCAAGTTGGAAAGGAGAGATTTCTGTAGTAATTTTAGATTTACTTTCTTTAGAGATCAGACACTAGAGGGCAGTGTAATCTCAAGCACACGGGGCTAGAGAGATGTGCATCACACTAAATCCAGACCAACTTCCTAAATAAATGACTATTGCTTCAGTCCAGGCATTTTTGTTTAATATTTTTATTTGTTCCTTTCCTGCTCAATGTGTCCTCTATTGAAATTTTACAGGAAAGACAAGCTCAGACAATTTTCAGCACTCATTAGGAAATTAGAAAGACTCTTTAAAATTTCTGCCCACATTATTTTTATTTTATGTTTTATTGATTTCAGAGAGGAATGGAGAGGGAGACAGTAACATCAATGATGAGAGAGAATCATGGATTGGCTGCCTTCTGCACGCCCCACACTGGAGAATCAAACCCGCAACCCGGGCATGTGCCCCAACAGGGAATCGAACTGTGACCTTCTAGTTCATAGGTCGACACTCAACCACTGAGTCATGCCGGCCAGGCCACATTATTTTATTTAGTACAGTCTCTGCCATTTAAAAATTAGGTGTTTCCCTTCAGTGTTTTCTTATTTATGAATACTTACAGAAACCCCTGGGAATTCTACTTAAGTTTTCTGTTTTAGACAGCCATTATATGGACATAGCATTAACACATCTGTCTGGGGTCATGATAGGAAAAAAGCTCACGGCTCTCTTTGCACCACTAGGAATTGACATGAATAGCATTCTGTGGACACACAGGAGTGTCAAGCTGGTCTTGAGGTAGAGTTTCAACAACAAAGCGTAGGAGAGCACAAAGTGAAAAATTAACATGAAAAAAATTAAATGATGATATTATCAAATAGAAGCTTGCTCCTAATGCTCAGTTATCAGAATTAATTAAAGTGAAGTCCTTAGAAATGAGACCAAACCTTGTAATTCTCTCAGAGAACTGTGGTATACAGAGATACACTTAGTGGAAGAAGAGGGAAAATGGCGCATGTGACAAAAACTGTTCCACGTGTAGTCCGTTTCGGTAGGATAAATATCTAAGCAAGAAATGGGCAGTTCACTTCGTTCTGCTCACAAATGGGGAACATCCACTCCAGGACCTCACTGGGAACCTCATTGTGAGTCACTGCTTAGCATGTAGCAGTCCTGGTCGACTGGCACGGAAACAAGCCATTTGCATGTCTTTACACGTGATCAAAGCCAGATTTTTTCCGTCACTGCTATTCACGGGGGCCCCAACATGGGTTGTTTAATTGAGATTAATGGGCCCTGTCAACTGCATCCAGTTCAGCTGGGCATATGGATATCTGGTCTAAAGCTGAGATTTTGTTGTGGTTTTGAAAAGGTCCACTGGCATCCAGACTTGTGGACTGTCAATTTATGGCACCTGGGGTCGGTGACCAGCCCAGTCCTCGCTAAGAGCCTGTAGTGGTTGATATAAGATTAGGGCTTTGTTCCCTTGATGGCGTTTCTGGTCCCTCTGGGTGTGGCTCATCTGTGGCTCTGACTTGTAGCAGAGCTCTGCACTTCCTTTTGGCATTTGGCTGAGTAGATAATGTATAGGCTTCTAATAAGGAAAATTCCAGCAATGACAGCAAAGTAACTCCCATAAACTAAAAACTGTAGAAAAACAAATAGAATTAGACACACATGAAAGCTGACCATCTCTGTCATTGATTATTCATAGTGATGCTCTTGATTTGCTTGGATTATGGGGTAACTGAGACCCAGTATCTCAATATGGGATATTTAGACTTGCACAATATCTTCTTCTTCTCCCATCTTAGAAGAACCCGGTGTGAAAGTGTAAGCAATACAGTAACTGAGAGTGTGGGCTTTGGAGCCAGGGTTGCTTGGTACAAATTCTAGCAAATATTGCCAATGGTAGAAAAATACTAAATCCCACTGATCTGTGTGTCTATGTTTGGAGGGTAGAGCAATGCTATATGTAATGTCTCCAAGAATAAATTTTGGACACTGAGGTTACTTCTTATCTATCTTATGTCCCCCCCCCCTTTTTTTTTTAAAGATTTATATATAAAATGTGAGATTGGGCTAATTTTCAGTCCCTTGGTGGAGCAGGAACAGGGAAAAGAGGTCCGCCCCAGGTGGCCTTCCTAGTTGAACTCCAATAACCTTGAAACTAGGTGGTAGGAGGGAGAGGAGACATATGGAGGCACAGTGACATGTTGCCTGATGTTTTAGAGCCAAGAGTAAACGCTGACCTATTGCGATTAATGCTCAAAACTACTTAGTGTGTTATACTGATAACTAGGAAATTTCTTATGTTAAAATTTGCCTAGCCAAGGAATTTGAGTAACTTCAGCATTGCAGTGGTAAGGTTGTAAAATCCTATGAGATGACCTAGTTATTCTATATCCCCACCAACTCTAAAGAGAAGTACTGCAGCTTACCTGAACGCTGATGGGCAGGTTAAGCCCTCTCTGGTCTACTACGATCACGGTGACGATGGTCTGCACCACCAGGGCCAGGAAGGTGTTGATTCCAAACACCAGGGCATATCGCTCCATGCTCAGATTAACTGCAATCTGAAATCTATCATTAGACATGGGATAGGTTTTTAACAAGAACATATATGGGATTCTTGGCTTGAAAAGACAAAAACAAAAGAGAAAGCAGTCTGCTAGATGGGACGGGGGTTGAAGAGTCCAGTGAAAAGGGGGAAGGGACTGAGATATACAAATTGCCAGTTATAAAAACAGTCTCAGGAATGTAAAGCATAGGAAATTTAGTCTATAATATTGTAATAACTACGTATGGTATCAGGTGCATACGAGACTTACCAGGTGATCACTTCATAAGGCATATAATTATCTAGTCACTATGTTGTAACACCTGAAACTGACATAATATTGTATGTCAACTGTAATTGAAAGAAAAACAAAACAGAAAGTGTCTTTTATTCTGGATTGAAAACATTTTTATTTTATTTTATTTTATTTTATTATTTTTAAATTTATTTTATTTTATTTATTTATTTAATTTTATTTTTCAGCCACAGTTTACATTCAATACTATTCCACACCATGTTCTCTACAGAGTGGTCCCCGCTGCCCCAATTTCCCACCTGGCCCCATACCCAGTTATCTCGACATTATTAACTATATTCCCCACATTGCAATCTGCATCTCTGTGGCTATTCTGCAATTTTATTGCTTAGTGCCTTCACCTTTTTCACCCAGCCCCCCAAACAGCTGTCAGTCTGTTCTCTGTGTCTATGAGTCTGTTTCTATTGTGTTTGTTTCTTTTGTTCATTATATTCCACATATAAGTGAAATCATACAGTATTTGTCTTTCTCTGACCGGATTATTTCTTGTTAATAGCACTCCTTATCTAAATCTCCCCAAGTATAGACAAACAGGAAGAGCAAAGAAAGGGAGTTCAAAAATATTGTTAAAGGCTTAATTAAAATAAAGAAAAAATGGCAAAATTCCTCCTACCCGATTTAATACTTCCAGAAATTAAACCTAAATGTTCTAAGTTCTTATAACTTCAGAATATTGGATGCAATATGACTTTAGATACTGTTTTATAGTGAATTTTTATAAAAATACAAGAACAACCAATCTGAGGAAATTTTTGGAGGATTACTCCTTATACTGTCAATTGTCTGTATTTACAGTTTCAAAGTTTGGGGAGAATTATCCTTTGGAAGATCAAGCCCATAATTGGTTGTTCAATTGAATCTGTAATTAATTTTTAATAAGTATATAGGTTTTGAAACAGAACACTTATGAAAGACTGGAAAATGCATGTTATTTAGAGTTTACCCTGGAATGCAAGTAAAGGTTTTGTGTTTTGAATATGATTACAATGAAAAGAAATAATATAATCCTACCTTAACAAATGCTCACATTAAAAAAAGAAACTCAAGACACATGAGTCTGATTCATTAAATTGACTCATTTCAGTGAAAAAAACACACACACAACTTGCTATCTTTTTCATTTGTTTCATTCTTTTCCCAGGGCGCTTATATTTCTGTGTTTTGTCAATTGCTTATCAAATATTTTTCACAAATTAAAAAACAAAACTTGATAAAGCTTTTGTTTCTATCTTTTTCATGTGATTTTAAATTTAAATGTTTATCTTTTTGGTTACTACTAAAACACATTTCCTGGTAGTCAGCTTTCTTTGTACTTTTTAATTAAAAGTAACAATCTTCGGGTAATAGTGGGGGTGGAGGGATTGAGCAAAAAAAAAAAGAGAGAGAGCTCATGGACGTGGATAACAGTGTGGTGATTGTTGGGGGGCGGGGGATGTGGAAGAGGACATAAATGGTGATGGAAAAAATAAAATAAATGAAAAAATAATCTCTGGAATTTAGTTTCTTATAATCTTTGCATCTACATTTTTCAGTATACAACTTTTTATAACTTGCTGAGAATATTTTGTTTCAAATATATACCTGGTATTGCACCAGCAACCAAGTGAAATCAGGGCTGAAACCTAAACGGAATCATTCAAAATCAAGTTTCATCACACCTTGTTATAGAAAATTGCTTGAAATAAAAAAATCACAACCTGACAATTTGTCATTGCTCTTGGTTTATGAACCTACAGAAATTTATTTTCTTTTCAAAAAAATATATTTTATTGATTTTTCACAGAGAGGAAGGGATAGAATTAGAAACATTGATCAGCTGCCTCCTGCACGCCCCCTACTGGGGATGTGCCTGTAACCAAGGTACATGCCCTTGACCGGAATCGAACCTGGGACCCTTCAGTCCACAGGCCGACACTCTATCCACTGAGCCAAACCAGTTAGGGCCTTTTCTTCTTCTTTTTTTTTTAAAGAACTTTTATGAGTTTACTTGAACCAAACAGATGACATGTGCCTGGGAGCAAGATCTCAAATGCTCCAGAGAGTAACAGTTTTTTGTAGCTTCTTTCATGCACTTGAAAGTAAGGAGGAGACTAAGGAAGATTACATGCACGTGGGAGGCAGCAAGGTGGGGATTGGACTACAGGACAGTTAATAAGATTATATGCTTTCTTGAGGGTGGTGATGGCTTATTTCAAAGGTGTGTTAACTAGATGCACAGAAACAATGGACAGGGCTTGCTTTAAGGAAAAAATAAACCTTTTACTAAAAACATTATGTGCCTGGGATGTGACTACCCACCAAGACTTGCCCAGTTAGGAATTTCTTTTCTTGATGTCTACCCTTAGTAATATTCAGACAGCAAACAGTTAAATAAAAAGATGGCTTAATTGTGTCTAATATAATATAAGTAGTCAACATTTAATATTGCAATTGATTAAAATCCTTCTGAAGTTCTCAAAGGTACTGTAAGACTATAAGAGAGAGAATATGGTTTAGTTTTAGGAGTGGCCAGAGATGGCTGGTAATACTTACACTGCTATGGTTATAAGAAGCATATAGCTGGACTTGAACATCAAATAGCCAGCATAGCACGCCCAGATGTCAGCTATGTAGTGCATGAGAAGGAGGGAGCTGGCGTTGACCACTGAGAAGAAGGCCAGGGCCAACTCTCCCAGAAGGTCCCAGTTGACTTTCACATAACCCACTGCAAAGGCAGCCACAGCCCCTGGCAAGGAAGCATTAGGGAAGATCAAACATGTTGACTTTCCATGTGGAATATCAGCATGATCTCTTAAAAATCAGGGCTCAAGTAATTCTAAAAGATGAATCTATTGCTTTCAAAATTTGTGAAAATAGTGCAATCCACCTAAATGTGGACTTATCCTTTTCTCAACCACATTTTTCTTTGGCTTCTCTCTTACTTCCTATTCTTTCAATCATTTAGTTGCCATACTTTTAATTAGCATCATCTACATGCCAAACACTATTCTAGGTGGAAGGGCCAAAGTCCTAACCATGGCTGAGTGGGGAGAAGTGATACATAAACCCAGTTATTCAATACAACACGCAAGAGCAGGAATAGAAGAGGATGCAACCATTGCTCTGGGAGTACACTGGGCCCTTCCATTATTGCCTTTCTTTATCATTTTTATAGTAAGTTTTTTTCAATGATGGGTAACAGATGTGTTGCACTGGGTAGTAAGTTTTAGGCTATATTTATATATTTATAAATATTTATATTATATTTATATTATATTTATATTTTATTATATTTACATATTTATGTTACATTTTATTTATACAATGATTATATATTATAGTTACTACTTCTAATTAATAAGGTTAATCTTTATTATTCTTAATCTTAATTCTAGTCCCATCTTAACATCTTCAGATCTGGCCTAATTTAGTTGAGATTTTGGGTGAGCAAATCTATATTGATTCATATTAAGAGGTTGAATAATTGACTATAATTAGGGTTAGTAATTATAGTTCTCTTTAGCAAAATGAAAGGTATTTATGCTTCAAATTACTGACATTTGATTAATGAACCTTTTCACATTTGTTCTAGTAAAGACTATGGTTGCAAAGGATAAACACCTGTTCTTCCCCCCAGAACTTGGCTACGGGAGAAATCATTTCAGTGGAGCATTCGGCACGGTGCTGGTTTCCGGCAGTTAAACTGAAGTCTCCCAAAGGGGAGACAATAATAAACAGACGCTGCATGAATTTTCTGAACCTTTTTGTAAATGAGGGTGTGGAAATCTCCTACTTCCTGGAAAATATCTTCAAAGTCTCATGTGGCATTTAAGTTTCCATTTACCAGGACATAAATATTTATTGTAGAGCAAAGCTCAAGGGCAGAGTTCCCTCTGATATTAGAATCTTGACTCTCATGTATCTTTCCCTCATTTAAATCTCAGACAAAAGTGACTTGTGAACATTTTTGGTGTACAGCCTAGAGCTTCTAAAGGTGGGCGCTAGCTAAACCAACTTCTTTATTAACCAAAACTCTTCCAGTGATCACTTAGTTAAACCCATTTTCTAAAATAATAAAACTCCCACTGAGGTTCAAGCTGTGTATTTGCCTTTTGACACTGAAAACAATTCTAGAAGAACAGGGGGCATTATTAGCACTTTTCCTGATGATGAAATGAAGTCTTAGGAATTTGGCTAGAGTTTGTTTGGTGCTCAATCCTGAGTTCCTGAGTTACTTGTTGTAACACGTAAAAGAGAAGTGTCCTGCTCCTCTTTTCCTGGTGCCTTCCATTCCTAAAGAAGATGAATATGCCCTCTAAACACAGCTAATTCACCACCATGGAGAAGTTTAGCAACTGGAAAAATGAACTTAATAAGGATAGCCCTTCAAAGGAAAACCAATCAAGGTATACTTACCTCCAAAGGTTGCAATAGCTTCTACTGCCCCATTATAGATGAAAGAATTTTGGGATGGTGCCTTATAGTCCCACAAGATTTGAACGTAGTTCAAGACCTGGTTGAAACCTGCTGTGGAAAGAGCCCACCATAGGGACCAGTATAGAAGACGCTTGGAGGAGTAGCACTCCTTCAAATCTTGGAACCACTGCACAAAAACTCTCCAAGCGACATTTTCTGGCTTTGGGCTGCTGAGCTGGCCGTCACCCAGGTTTCCTGAAGTGGTGGCTGTTTCTGAAGTGGATTTCTCTTCATCGCAGCCAGGTGTTGCCCCTTCACGTGGTTCATCTAACACTGTATTCGTGCTTAATGGCATAGGTGCTCCTTTGCTGGGCTTTGCATGAAAAAACATGCTTTTCTTGGGCATTGGGAGAAAAAGTGAGAAAAGGAAAGCCACAGAGACAGAGACCAAACATATGACGTTGAGGTAAAAATATGACATTTTGGCCAGTGACACCAAGAGTTGGGCCAGCACCGAGGCGGCCGTGTAGGCCACCAGCATGACGCCCCTGCAGTAGCCGCTCACTTTCTGGTAGTGCTCTGGGCTGACCACGCTGTATATGTAGGCGAAGTAGGCCACCTCGGTGGCAGTGACTATCCCATAGAAGAACTCCACAACCTGCATGGCTGTCACTCCGTGGCCAAACAGGAGCAGCAGGTAGGTAGTGATTAAGCTAATCCCTTGGAGGATGATGACCGGCTTGTAGCGGACGTAATCGGTGAGGATGAACACGGGGAGCAGCAGCAGCAGGTAAGAGTATGTCCACACGGGAAGGACCTCATTGGTTATCTGTGAAGTTGGAAAATGGATAGTGTGACCATGAAGCACCAGGAAATGAAAAGAACACCTTTCTTAGCCATGTACATACTAAGGCAGTGATGGCGAACCTTTTGAGCTTGGCGTGCCAGCATTTTGAAAAACCCTAACTTAACTCTGGTGCCGTGTCACATATAGAAATTTTTTGATATTTGAAACCATAGTAAAACAAAGACTTATATTTTTGATATTTATTTTATATATTTAAATACCATTTAGCAAAGAAAAATCAACCAAAAAAATGAGTTCGCGTGTCACCTCTGACACGCATGTCATAGGTTCACCATCACTGTACTAAGGTATGTCGCTTGCACAATGTCAAATTCTGTATCCAATTGGATAGGATATTCTTCATATTTTGAAAACGAATAGAAAATGGATTTTCAAGAAAGCCACTAGGAAACAGAGCTCCCCTTGCACCCGCCAAAAAATTATATACTTCTGTGCATCTCAGTAAGAGAATATGTACAACTGAACTATATTATGTTTAGATGTATTTGAGTAGATCAGTTAAAAATTGCTCAACAGACACTTCTAGTTTGTTCAGGCTCTTAAAAAAATACCATTACCATAGAATTGTACACCTGAAATCTTATAATTTTATTAACCAATGTCACCCCAATAAATTCAATAATAATACCATTCCCTTCCTGTTTAAAGATTAATATTAGATAAAGAGGCTACCATGCTAAAAGAACCCAACAACCTTTATCTTTATTTGACCCATCCCTATGTCAAAAATGTCAGCTCTTCCAAAGTCTGGATAAATATATACACAAAGATCAAAGAGTAAATAATGGTATAGAATTATGGAGTTGGAAAAAGAAATGCATTTAATATTCTTCCTGGTCAAATTTTCTGGGCTCCCCAATCCCCTCCCCCCCCCAATTCTACTGGTTTGTCTCAATTCTGGCCTCTGTTTAAGATGGATTAAATAATGGAGTTAGTAAAAAATGCAATGCATGGGACCTCAAGGTTCATTCATAGGGAGAAAGTACTGAAAAAGGTGTTGATTTGGGGGTCGTGATGGGTACAGGTGCAGCTCCACCATACAAGCCTTTGCTCTATCCCTTCTGCTTTTTACAGCATCAACTTTAGTGGGTTTAAATGCCAACAATGAGGGAAAGTTCAGTGATTTGAAAGGCTAGTGCAGTGATGGCGAACCTTTTGAGCTCAGTGTGTCAGCATTTTGAAAAACCCTAACTTAACTCTGGTGTCACATATAGAAATTTTTTGATATTTGCAACCATAGTAAAACAAATACTTATATTTTTGATATTTATTTTATATATTTAAATGCCATTTAACAAAGAAAAATCAACCAAAAAAATGAGTTCGCGTGTCACCTCTGACACGCGTGTCATAGGTTCACCATCACTGGGCTAGTGTCACTGAGCTGTGCCTTAGGATGGACACATTAACTGGTCTGTCATGGTCGAAGAAGCAGACCCATGGGATTCACTTGCTGATTCTGAACCTGTATCTGTCATTGTTTTGCCTTAACCATGACATACTTCCATTTGGCAATCTTTGAAACACAGTTGTCTCTAAGTGATTTTATACCACACACAAGTTCACCTCTCTGTCCTTGCCACCTCATCACCAAGGAAACCAGCACCAATTAGTCTTCCCAGTGAAGCCACACCATCTTCAGTGTTTTCATAACTCTGGCTGGAGATTATACCAGTAAAACTAGCCCAGAGTAATTCTCCAGGTGAGTCACAGCATTTCCTGTTGCACTTTTAGAAAAAAAAAAAGAGGTAGATCTTTTAAGTAAGAGAATTTGGCCTTTTGGGGAAGATAATTCTGGTAGATAGTTTTTCAAAACTGAGGAAGTGTCCTAAAGAGATGCAACAATTCTTTATCAGAGTCTGCTTATACATCACCATCCTGGAAGTTTACTAGGACTAGTTCTAGTGCCTGGCAGTGACTTTATTTTAGGATTAGAGGCCTGGTGCACAAAATTCGTGCATAGGTGGTGTCCCTTCACCTGGCTGGTGATTGGGGCCAATCAGGGCCATCTTGCCCAGTCCCAATTGAGGCTGGTGGCTAGGGAGGCACCGAGGGAGGGCTCCAGGGCATGTCTGCCCCATCTTGCCCAGTCCTGATTGGCTGGACCCAGCAGCAAGCTAACCTACCAGTCGGAGCATAGGCCCCCTGGTAGTCAGTGCACATCATAGTGACCAGTCAGTCGACCGGTCGGTGGGACACTTAGCATATGAGGCTTTTATATAGATATTATAGATTAGTGTCATAGAATCAATGGAGACCTGAAAGGTTCCCATGCAGTAAGACCAATGTTAGAACTCTATAAAAGTTAAAATATTTATCACAACCTGTAATGTATTTTGGTTTCCCATTTTTGCAAGTATGAGGAGGAAAGAATAGTTTGAACAGTTTTATTAAATACAAATACCATGAAAATGAGATTCATTGAAGTCAGCACATTAATCTTATTCAAGTCTGGTAAAATTGAACCACATTAACACACATATTGATATTAACTTACCTCTGTGCTGGTCAGGTTTTTGTCTGGTCCAGATAAGTATGGGATAAGGAAGGGTTCTGAGGGTCTCATCATGGAGAAAAACCCAAATAAGCAGAGGATGACAGTGGGATAAATCCAGGAATGGCTCGGTGAAGTTTGGAAACAGTCCATGGCTGATGAAATGGAAACAGAGCCAATGTTAATTGATGTTTACTCTTTTTGGCTTCTTGGGAATAATGAAAAACCGATTATCTCCAAATGTTTTATGGCAGTTTCTCCATCTGTAGCTGAAATAGAAAGGTGTGATGAATAACTGCTCTCAAATATTCCGTAGGTTAACCAGTCAAACCCTCTGTTGCCAATAAACTTCTTTTTCATTATTGCTGGTGTAAAGTCACACTTCACTGTTCTTCATCACACACATGGTAATGAGTAGCCACTAATAAATAGTAAACAATGGGCCAATGAATGTTTGAAAATAAGTAAAACACATTTAACCACAGACATACAGAGAACAGTCTGGGGGGGGGGGTGGAGATTAATTCATCAGCAAATGTTTCATGAAAGTAAAAACGAATGATGGCATATATGATAAAATAGAACCAGAAGCAGGTACATATTTTGAAGATCACATGTATCCACTCTTTCAAAAGTTTTGACCAACGAATTCAACCTTTTTCATCTCATGGCAACATACTTCTAGGTAAGGTCAAACCCAAAAGAACATAGATTGAGTTGATGAAGCCTTTTATTAGACTCTGAAATATTTAACACATTGTATGGCACATATTTACACATGAATCCCATTAGGGAACAAACCTGAAACCCAGGCGTGTGCCCTGACTGGTAATGGAATCCACAACCCTTTGGTACACTGGACGATGCTCAACCTACTGAGCCACTCAGGCCAACTGCAAGAATTCTTAAAACATATAATACCTCACTATTTAGTCAGGGGCACTGACCTCTTTTCCCTTAGACTGTCAAATTAAAAAAAAATGACAATAGCCAACATGACAATAGCCGTCCAGTGTAAATGAATCCAAATTATACCTATCTTTTTTGTCAGATTGGCAAAAAATATATTTTTTGGTGTGCCGCAGATTTTAGAAATTAGTTTATGTGTGCCATGAGATGAAAAAGATTGAAATTCCCTGTCCAAAACCATTGAAAGAGTAGATTCAAGTGATCTTCAAAATATGTACACTAAGCATGGCAAACTTGCAGCCCATGGGCTGCATGCCTCGTTTATTTGGCCCGTGCTACCCTTTGAGTTTGACATGCTTGATGTACACGCTTCTGATTCCATTTTATCATATATGCCATCATCCTTTTTGACTTTCATGAAACATTTGCTGGTGAATTAACCACTCCTCCCAGATTGTTTATTTTCTGTATGTCTATGGTTTCATCACTCGAGTCTCAGGTGAGCCAGGAGGAATATTTCTAGCAAAACCACAGAACCAGGGGACAACCTAGATAGAAAGTCACCTCACTGCATCGCACCACTGAAATGTGCTGTGGTAACTGGTCAAGTGCACATGGAGGGGTGAGAACAAATTTGTCCTTCATGGAAAAACTGCATTGTTTGAGCTCTTTTACAACTTTGTTAATTGCATTAATTGATAACAATGTGACATCATTCTTATCTCTGGCCATGCAAATGAGTTATAAGCAAGGAAGCAACAACCCTCTTCCCCTCTCCCACCTGGAAAACCAGTTTGGCCTGCATTTCAGTATTCCTGATCTATACATCTACCATCCTTTGGATTCTTCTTTGATCTGGTTGGAATATCCTTACCAGCTTTCTGAATAATGAGTTAATAAAATCTTTAATACATGCTCATTTTTAAAAAAAGTTATCTTTATTGTTGAAAGTATTACAAATGTTCCTGCCCCCCCATGACCCTCTCTACCCTGCTTGTGTTCATTTTTATATCTGTTTGAGACTCCTGACTTTATTCTTTTCCAGAATTTTCTTTCAATGCCTGTTACCATTCACCATGCCTCAGCCTATCCAAATAACCTCCAATTTGTTCCTCTGAATCTAAATGATTTGCTAATCGTTGTTAAATCCCCAAATTAGTCTTAATATTTTGACATCTCACTGCAGACCTTCCCAGATTTAGGCTTGTTTTTTTTTCCCTCCAGGCTTGGGCTTTCCATGGACAATGTGGCCCCATGGGAAGAGCATGACTTTGGAGTTTCAAGTTCATGTTCCTCTTGCCCCACCCCTGTTTGTGACAGGTACTTAACCTCTCCAAGCCTCCTCTTAAAAGGTGGATAATTACACCCATCCCACAAGGTTGTCTCAGGGACTGTTCCGTCTGGTTCTTGGCAAGCATTATGCGTTCAGTACAGCCGCCTTCTCACCTCCCTCACTAAGCACACATGGCGAATTCAACCAGAAAGAAAACAGCTGGGCACTCATAGTGCAGACAGTAACTTCAGAAAGGTAAACAATTCACGGTTCATAATTTCACCTAAACCGCTAAGGGACAGCAGGCCAGATACATTGATCTTTCAATATTCATGCTTGAATTGCATTTACCATTCCCCACCCTTAAATCACTATTGCTGGTCTATAACCAATAATGCCTGAACCAAATTCGCGTTTTTGTCCATTTCAGCTACTCTTCAGACAGTTGGAAGAAAAACATATCGGAATTTAGTCGTGTTTTGCTCTATTTAAAACACATACCTTGTTGGAAACACACCTCCCATCTTTAGGAGACACTAATGTGCTCAGATATGTGTAGGAGTGTTTTTAGAAGATTGTTCCTTTCACCCTTTCCTTTCCGTCCTGTAAGCACCGGACAAGCCAAACCTATTGCATCTGAACAGCAGCAACACCAACTTGCTCTACACCTACTTTGATGACCTTTCTCTTAGTTTTAATGAAAGTTCTCCGTGGAGCCCAGGTCTCTAAACTTCAAAGCGCCCTTTCTTTTCCGCACTCGGGACCTTTTGGCGAGTTTAAGATGGGAATTTGCAATCCCAGTGCCTGGGATGCTGGCTCTTCACCAGAATCCTGGCTGTGATTAACCTGCCTTTCCTGAAGGCAGACGGTGACCTACTGGGGCGATGCGCGCCGCGCTGGAGGGGAGCTCCCAGCGGCGGGAGGAGGCTCGCGAGCGCGTCCAGACCGGTCCCAACCCGCCTCCACTGCGCGCCCGAAACTGGGGAACGGGGAGTGCTGTGGCCCAGCGATCATGCATTTCTTCCATGAATTCACCTCCCGGGGCCTCTCTTACCTACGGAAGGGCTTTTCTGCTCGTCAAATCGCTCACATCCTTGGATAACCAGCCCCGGGGGACCACGACCTTCAGCCATCCCCGCGCGGGAAGCCACGCGCTGGAGGCCGGGGTGGGGGCAGGACCCAGCCTGAGACCCCGCCCAACGTCTGGTACCTGCCAGTTACAGGCGCCCAGAGCGTTAAACTGGAGGCGGGAATCCGCAGTCTATGGGCAGGCACCAACTGCAGACCTTAAAGTAATATACTGATACCAATATCAACGTGAGGAAGCAGGATGAACTGAATGCAAAGTCGATCTGTTTATACATGTCAGTTCCTATAAATCCATTTATTTCTCTCAAAAATTTCTGAGAGACACAGCTTTGATCCCCACTCTGCACATGAAAAAACGAAGGCAGAAAGAGGTAAGGTTAATAAATAGAGAAGCCTGGATTTGTTGTGGTTATTGGGCATCCTGAATCCGTTGCCAATGTTTATAATCACTAGGTTGTTTTTTTTTTGGTTTTGTTTTTTGTTGTTTTTTTTTTAGATGGTGGGGTGGGGGTGGTTTCCTAGCACTTTGAGAATTTTCTAGTACAAATAGTTCATATATTAAATACTTTTTTTTTTTAATCAAGAGAGGTTTAAAAAAGCATTATAAGGTTCTCCTTGGTTAAAGCTGAATTAAAAAAATTGTTGAGCTGTTGGTGGAAATGAAAAACCCTCCTGCAAGATAAACACTGCTTGGTTTCTAAGGGCTGCTAGTGGGAATCAAATTGATTACAATTCCTCCAGGTGTCCTGGGTCCCTGTCCTACTGGTTTGGATTTTCTATTCTCACCCTCCTATGATTTTCGGAAATCTGCCTATAAAGTACCATGATGCACTTCAGGAGTGGGAATACCCTGTGCACAGTGGGACAGATGCCCTTATGAATTTCAAGGCCCTCCCAAAGAACACTGTGACTTTTTTTTTAAAGGTTGAGGGTGTCATGATTTCCTCCACACCACTCCCCAAGAAAGGACCTCATTTGGACCTTGAGAAGTTACTTTTGTGTTTCTTTGCTATCTCATAGACAGTCTAAAGTCCAGTGATTCTCAACCTTCTGGCCCTTTAAATACAGTTCCTCATGTTGTGACCCAACCATAAAATTATTTTCGTCGCTACTTCATAACTGTAATGTTGCTACTGTTATGAATCGTAATGTAAATATCTGATATGCAGGATGGTCTTAGGCAGTCCCTGTGAAAGGGTCGTTCGACTGCCAAAGGGGTTGCGACCTACAGGTTGAGAACAGCTGGCTCTAAATCAAAGACAGATGATGAGGAATTCATCAACTCATAGAAAAGTAAACATATTTGCTGATGAGTTGACATGCGGTCTAAATTTGGTTCCACATGATCCAGAGGTGGGTTCACAGATGACCAGAGATGAGCCATGTGTTGATAATTGTTGACTTGGGTGATGGTTCTTAGGAATTTATTGTACTATTCTCCACTTTTGTGTACGCTTGGCATTTTCTATAATTAAGAGTTTTAAAATAATCTATTCACTAATGCCCTATTTATTGAGTACTGTACTAGTGCCAGGTGCTGCTCTAGGTCCTTGAGATGATACATCAGTGAACAGAGAGTTAGAAATCTTTGCTTTGTAGAATGTATTTTCCAGTTGGACATGGGGTGAGGCAGAGGGAACCCTGTAGAGTAAACATGATAAATTCATGGATTTTATGGCATGTTAGAAAGTGTTACGTGCTATGTAAAAGGAAAAAAAATGACAGGGATCAGATGAGGCTGTAGAATGATGGAGAAGAGGGCTAGGGTCTGAGCCTTGGGGCGTCAGTCTTGGGAAAGAACCTACAGGTGAGGCTGGAGAGGAGAAGCAGTGAGGGGCAAGGGGAGGTGAGGGACTTATGAGGAAGGAGGAAGGAAATGGGTTGGGGTGGGAGAAGGGAGTGGTTGGTCAGATGTGTCAAATGCTGCTGGGAGGCCAAATGAAAAGCCCTGTGGAAAGTGTACACTTTTCACTTGATCAACTTACCCAGGAAATGGATTGAGAACCTCTTATGTTGGTACTTAATAATCTGATTGCAACAATGTACAAAAATCCTTGATGTGGGAGTGGGTCAAGTTGACCAGACAAAAACAATCTGACAGGGGAAGCTGTATTGTAATCGCCTCCCTCTCAGAGGTCAAGCCTTTGAAGCAAAAGATTTCTAGTGCTTGGCTGAGTACCTGGCCTAATGTAACACTCACCTATTTGCTGAATGAATAAGTAAACCACTACATGGAATGCTGGAGTAAAGTTAGGGGCTGTCAGCACTTCTTAAAACCAGAATTCGGTTGCAGACATAGATGTCATGAAAGTGTCTGTAGAGCACAGGAATTTCCCTCAATGACACTGACGACCAAATGTAAAACCCAGTATAAGGCAGTGTAGGACCAATCATTTGTTAGCTGAAACCTATCCCAGGTCTTTAAATATCACCCTTCATCTTTTGTTCTATTGTTCTCACTCATTGGAGGGTATACATCTTCTAGAACAGAGACACATTGGAATAGAAAAGTTTATTTTTTATTTTTTATTAAGAAAGAGTTGCTTTTTTTTGAGAGACATAAAAATGGGAAAAAGTTAGTGGGTATAAAATACAAAAGAACAAAAAAGTTCATCATAAAAAAATTTTTCAATAAAATAAAATATTAGCTATCATGACTTTATTTTGTTAAACTCATAAATAGATTTTTGATGTGGGTGTCTGGGTTCCTAACCCCTAATGTTGATAATATATGGTGGTATTTTATCTTTTTTTTCCCAAATGGAGACAGGATTCCAAAGATGACGGAGAATAAATACGCCTTGATGCTAAGTTCTGGAAGATACTGGGAGAAGAAGTTGATGTCATCATGATGCCAGGCTGTAGGGAAACAACCAGCCCTGTACCGTCAGAGTGCAGGGGACAGAATGAGCAATTCCAAAGTACGGAGTACACAGGACTGGAGGAAGCAGGTGGAGGGAAGGAGGAAAGTCTCACCAAATTCCATGAGCAAAGCCACAGGAAACTTACCCTAGAGGAAGAGGCTACTGCCTAGCAGCAGCATTGCTTCTGGCAGCAGCACTTACACTGGCAGCACTTCTGCTGACAGCAGGCCCTTCCCGCAGCCACAGCCACAGCCACAGCCACAGGAGCCGCAGCCACAGGAGCCACAGCCACAGGAGCGGCGGCAGCAGCAGACCACAGGGATGCTGCAGCAGCCCCCACAGCAGCCACGGCAGCAGGGGCAGCAGCTGGAGCAGCAGCCGACCCGGTAGCACCTGCAGGTGGTGCAGCCACCGCAGCCACCACAGCCGCCGCCACAGCCACCACAACCACCACAGCCACCACAGCCGCCGCCACAGCCACAGCCACCACCACAACCACCACAGCCACAGCACCCCATGGTATCAGCAGAGAGGACTCAGGTGAAGTGAGGAGAGAGACTTAGGAGATGAGAGATGTCTGATGCCCTTTGCTTCAGGGGCCCTTATATATACCCCCTTTGGGGCCAAACCCAGGGCACGTGGCCACTTCCTGATTGTAGTTCACCGGCTTTCCTTGGAGAATTTCACAAGACCCTGAGTGTATTTCCTCACGGACACCTCTGAGCTCCCAGACTTGTTTATTTTTGTACTTCTTCCTCAAGTTACTCTTCTAGTAAAACATGTTTCTAAAATGTTTAATCTTGTTTGAATCTAGCTGTCTTCACATCCCAAGCTATGGTCCCTCTGTGACTCAGTGTCTTTAGTTTAGGATAAATCATGTCTATTTTTTAAAAGCAGACTATATTTTTTAGAGCAGTTTCAGGCTCATGGCAAAATAGTGCTGAAAGTACAGAGTGTTTCCATAGGCCCCTTGTCCCCCTGTTCACAGCCTCCCCGCTATCAGCCCTTCACCGCAGCAGTGCAGTTGTGACAATCAATGAGCCTATGTTGACATGTCATTATCACCCGAAATTCTGTCTTTTTGTTTTGTTTTGTTTGTTTTAATGCCTTCATGTTACCGGATCACAGCCCTTTGTCTGTGTTACCAATCAGACTGTGAGCTTCCTAAAGTCTGGGGTTGTATTGTATGTGTATTTTCATCCCAGTATCAGGAACACAGAGGTGAGTTGACAAAGAGACAGGTTGATGAGTGAATGTTTGTGCCCCCACCCCCCAGTTCATATGCTGAATCTTAAGTGGATTTTAATGGGGGTCTATTTTACCTCCTGGGAACAGTTGGGTTGTCATAATTGGGAGAGTGGCCATAGCTAGTGGGTGGAATCCAGGGGCTGTTCGACATTCTGTCACGCACAGGACATCCCCACAACAAGGATCTGTCTGGTTCCAGCTGTCTGTGGTGCCAAAGTCAAGAAACACTGCTGTAGGGCTTTACATTTCCAAAGCATTTTCCCATTTATTATTTCAATACCATAGAGTTTCCAGAGACTCACCTACAAGAAAATTATTCCTCCCTCACTTAATTAATAAAGAATCATGAAGCCCCTGGCGTGTATGAAGTTCTGTGCTGGCAAGTCCCGTAACGGATCATTGGTGCCTTCGTTTGGTCTGTGATTTAGAACAGGAACTAAGGCCGGATCAGGGCCACGTATATCAGAACATGTGAGACTGCGATGTGGGTCGTGTCTGCTGATACCAACGGTTTTGAGTGTTAATGAACAATATATATCTACACAGTTAAATAATTCCAGTCCCCCCTCCCCGACTCCTCACCCTCTAGGCCACTCTGCAGAGGCGGACTATCATCTTGCCAGCTGTTTCTGCTGGGAGCTGACCCCATATTTCTTGTTCATTCCTTTTTATGGCTGCTGCTTGATTGCCAATGCTAGTTTTTGTTATAGACTAGAGGCCCGATGCAAGAAATTTGTGCATGGGTAGGGTCTCTAGGCCTGGCCAGCAATCAGGGTCGATATGTGGGGCGACCGGTGGGGTGATGGCGGGGGGCCTGGCTGGCACCTGCCTTGGCCTGGTGCCACCCCCTTGCCAGCTAGCCCCGCCCCCTCATCCCCCTGCCAGCCGCTGCTCACCTCCCTCTGTGGGGTGACCCACAGTTCCTGTGTTGTGTCTGCCCCCTGGTGGTCAGTGAGCATCATAGCGACCGGTTGTTCCATTCGTCGTTCTGCTGTTCAGTCAATTTGCATATTAGGCTTTTATTATATAGGATGGGGATCTAATTCTCTCATACAACTCCCAATGTATTTATTCCACCATTTTTAGTAAAATCCATTACTGATGGTAACTTAATTATTTATATATATAAAAGCCTAATATGCTAAGTGTCCGACCAAGTGGTGGACCGACCAGTTGCTATGATATGCATTGACCACCAAGGGGCAGATGCTCCAACTAGTAGGTTAGCTTGCTGCTGGGGTCTGGCCGATCAGGACTGGGTGAGATGGGCCGGACATGCCCTGGAGCCCACCCATGGTTCCTCCTGTGGTCCCTCCCCAGCCACCGGCCCTGATCAGCCCCAATTGGGACTGGGAAAGGTGGCCCTGATTGGCCCTGTTCTCTGGCCAAGTGGAGGGACCCCACCCATGCATGAATTTCATGCACCACGCCTCTAGTTATAATATAAATTAGTGGCCTGGTGCACGAAATTCATGCACAGGGGGGCGGTCCCTCAGCACGGGATGGGGCGGGAGGTGTCCAATCTGGGACCCCTCTGGGGATGTCCAACTCACAATCTGGGACCACTGGCTCCTAACCACTCACCTGTCTGCCTGCCTGATCGCCCCTTAACTGCTCCCCTGCCAGCCTGATTGATGCCTAACTGCTCCCCTGCCGGCCCAATGGCCCCCCAACTGCCCTCCCCTGCCACCCGATGGCTCCCAACTGCCCTCCCCTGCTGGCCCGATTGCCCACAACTGCCCTCCCCTGCCACCCGATGGCTCCCAACTGCCCTCCCCTGCTGGCCCGATCTCCCACAATGCTCTCCCCTGCCGCAACCTGTCTCCTCTGCCAGGACCCACCTCCTTCGCGCGAGGCGGTGGAGACACTGGGACTGGCCTCCTCCACACTGCATGGAGCTGCGGGCCCCCAGGCCTCACCACATGGAGCGGCCGCCGGGCCCCACCTCCACTCTGTGTGTGGCCATCTTGTGACGATGTCGAGCGTGAAGACTTTCATTAGTATAGACGTTGCTCATTATAGAGTCCAAATAGGCTACTGTGATTATACTTCCTTCATGTACAAACCTTTTATTTTTCTGGAATATCTTCCTTTTTATTTTTATTTTTTGCTTTTGCTTCATCTATCTGCCATGTGGGCCATATTATTTTACATGTATAGTTTTCTTTTTAAATATCAATTAATAAAAACTCTTCAAGCACCCCAACTCTTTTTTTCCTTCTAATTAAGAAATGTCTTCTTATTTTAAATGCAATACAAATTGTGCAAGATAAACATGAGTCATTGCAAAGACATGCTTGTGCTTTCTAAGCAATCACATGATGTGAGTGACACCAAATAATGCGGCCCAGTGACCTGCTTTGCAGCTGTGTGGTGGGGAGTGAGACCTTCATTCCCGTGAGCCAGCTCTGGTGAGGTATCAGGGCTGCTTCTGCCTGGGCCATGACATTGGAGCCTGAGGCCTCTTTCATTCCTCCATGTAAGAGGACCTCTGGGCTGCCCCCAGCCTGGCCTCCTGGTAATGCTTGCTTGTTGTTTAGTTGTCAGACCACCGGTTCAAGCACAGCCTGCCGTTCTATATGGGTCTTCTTCGTGTGTCCATGACATTGACAGTACCCCCCTTTCCGAGGCTCCCAAGGGCCCTTACTGGGATTTTCAAGGCATTTGACTTAGAAAAATAAACAAGTAATCTAATAAACCTAGCTGACATTCCAAAAAAGGGAAGTAATTAATAGAGTATGTGGTTCTCCCATGACAACTGAGCCAAATAACAACAAGGAAGTGGTCATGTGTCCTCCCTCTCCCACTCCCAGAGGTGCTATATAAGGGCCCCCCCAGCAGAAGGGGCATCAGACCTCCCTCACCTCCTGATTATCACTCCTCACCTCTCCTGAGACCTCTCTACTGACACCATGGGTTGCTGTGGTTGTGGTGGCCGCTGTGGTGGCTGTGGTGGCCGCTGTGGTGGCTGTGGGGGTTGTGGAGGCTGTGGTGGCTGTGGTGGCTGTGGTGGCTGCACCACCTGCAGATGCTACCGGGTCGGCTGCTGCTCCAACTGCTGCCCCTGCTGTCGTGGCTGCTGCGGGGGCTGCTGCAGCGTCCCTGTGGTCTGCTGCTGCCGCCGCTCCTGTGGCTGTGGCTGTGGCTCCTGTGGCTGTGGCTCGTGTGGCTGTGGCTGTTGTCAACAGAAGTGCTGCTGTCAGCAGAAGTGCTGCTGCAAGAAGCAATGCTGCTGCTAGGCGGGCCTGCTGGCTCTGGACAGGTGCTGCAGGTAACTCCCATTGGTAAGATGCTCCCTCTTCCTGCCAGTCCTTCATGATTTGAAAGTCACGGGGGTGACAGGAGACTGGTTCTCAGGCTGGGAAGTTAAATCCATATCCCTGGGTGTTTGAGTTCCTGCCTCCAAAGGAAAAATGCTAGCACAAACCTTCTCCATCTACCACCCATCAAAGGGTGAACCCAACAAAATAGAGTGGTGATTTTAATGCTGTGCTTTCTTGAAATTTTATTGTTGAAATGTTTGTTGCTATTTCCCCCCCTCTTTCTGTAGCTTCTCCATCCTGTATCTTTACTACTATCTTCTGTAGACCTGTCATTTCTTCTCAATAAACCACATCAAATTGGCATCAAAGTCTCATCATCTCCTTTTATTTCTTATTGGAATGTGTCTCATTGAAAGATTCCGTCAAACCCATAAAGTCAGACCCTGAAGTTTGTTTGAGATGGGTTAGGAGTAGTTAATTGGTGATCTGTCTCTAATAGGTTTTCACACACGGTAAAGATTTGGTAGCTTCAACTATCCTCTTACATAAGTCAGAAGGATTCTGGGAACATTGTATCAATGGACTCAGCATTGAATGCCTAAAGCCATGTGTATCTAGTTAGGACTTGGTTATTTTAGTTTGGTTCTATTAAGTTTAAAATCCGATTACAGTTTAATGAGATTTTTTATTCTATCACCTGTATTAGTTAACTGTGTCTTTGGCAGGCTATGGTTAGGAAGAGTTGTGAGTTACTAAAGCACTATCCACTTTGATTATGTTCCATCCTAAGTAAACAAGAACATGAAAATAAAGACGTCATACAACATCTCTGAGTCCCCCCTCTCCCCCCCACCCTCCGGGGTAAAGCCATACACAGAGCACAATGCTGGTGAACTCACCTTCTGAATGCAGTGCCCCCTCCCCCTTTTATATGTTCAATCCCTTAGAATTTCCTACCTAAATCTGTTTCTTGTTGAAAGTGAGAGCTGGAGAAAGGGGGGCCCGCTGGCTGCCCCGGGGCTGGGGAAGGTGATTTACCCTCAGGGGCTCGTGCCCGCCCCCTCACCCCGGACCACAGACGTCTTGCCCTCTCTCTCCCACTCACAGAAAGTAGATGCTCCAGAGTGTTGCTTTCAGAGGAAGTGCGGGAGGGGCTGGTGCAGGGCCACACACAGGTAACAGAGGCAAGGATGCTTCCAGAGAGAGGCTGTGAGTGCGAGGGGGTCACCGGACCAAGGAGACATGGGCCCTTCCGACCTGGCCCAGTCTCTTTTCAGATGTCCCCAGAAGGCGACAGGCGATGGTGCTTGCAGGGTGGGGTGTTATTACTTGTTACTAAATGTTAGCGTCACATAATAAGGGCATCACAGGAGCCGGACAATAATATGAACTAGAGGGATTCACTTTGCTCCAGATCTGGAGATCACCAGCTGCCAGACACGGCGCCGGGCATGGTGGGATCAGAACAATGGGAGGTGATGGGGGAGTGACCCGTCCGGGTCCCTGGGACAGAGCATTCTGCACACTACCATTGAGGGGGTCAGCGAGGGCGCTGGGAGCAGGAAGCTCAGCAAGGTAAACGAAGTAGGGTGGTGGTGGTGGTGGGGGGGTGTTTGGGGTGGATTGCATTTCATGGTGTCATTTTCGGTCCTTGTAAACGTCTGCTTTGACTGTGAGTGACCTGAGCAGCCTTTAGGGTTTGCCCTTAGAAAGAATATGGCCTGCTTATATATAAAGGGCTACTCTAAGCAGCACCCGGAGAATCACCAGGGGAGGGGCTGGGAGGGCAGCTGCGCCGCCTGGAGGAAGCAATGGCTGGCTGAGGGCAGGGGGCCTGGACCTGTGCGGGTGATGAGCCCTGAGTTCTGGGAATGTCAACCGGATCTGCTGGTAAATCCAGTGCCTGGGGCGTGAGAGGAGGATGGGACTCAGCTGGTGACACTGTCTTTGCTCCGAAAGGGTGATTGGCTGTTCATGGAGCTTAACTGGGAGGGGCATCTGTCGGAAAAGCACTTTGGTGTGGGGGTGTGTGTTTCTGGTGGGAAGATGAAGGTTAGTTTCGAACACGTAAAGCTCAGGTTGTCAAAGGTCTCCCCTGCTATTATCGCGCCCCTGTAAAACCTGGTGAGAGCAGGAGCACTTCATACAGAGTGTGGGGATTCCAGGTCACCTAGGGGTCACCAGTCCCCTGGCCTGGGTGCACAAGGTAAGCAAACATCCCCTCCCATCTTGCAGAGGCAGGCACAGCGCCCCCTTCAGAGCACAGCACTGTGGCGGGTGTGTCACTGGGCCAGCATGGAGCTGTTTGGGTAGGTGTGTTTGTTTTCTTTGCATGAGTTCAGGCAGCTCCTTGCTGGGGTGGGGGTGGGGGACAGTGTGCCTTGTTCAAGCTCCCAAACAGTCTGGAGCCCTGACCTCAAGTCTCTGGAAAAGATGCCCAAGTTCAAGTTTAGTCCCCAGCAGAGGCAGGGGATTTGGATATGAATAGGTCAGAGTTGGACGCATTTCAACGAGTGTAATATTCACATCCCACACCCATGACGCGTGACCTGAAGTACGGTGAGCATCAGGAGATGTGGCCTTTGGTTTATTGAGTTATGAGGGAATTGTCCTTCTGCGACCCCGGGGTTTGGGGGCAAACCACCTCCGTGTGGGTGGGGTTTACCCTGAAAAGAGCAAATATCCCACAGTCCATCACCTTGAGTTGAGGTGAATTTAAAAACAGGATGAGTGAACCCTCCCCCTTTCGCTGGATTTTCATTGTGATTTGTGTCTGGACTCCAATGGCAGCAAAGATGCTTGAAGGCATCCCAGTGGGGGGCGGGGGGGAGGGCAGGGAGCTGGCTGGTGCCACAGGCAGGCAGCCGGGTCTAAGGAGCAGGGACAGAGGCACCTGGGGCAGAAAGCATGGTGCATTTGGTCATGACTTTGAACCACTCTCTGTTGTCCTGGAACCTTTAGTAGAGACTTGCCATAGTTAGGCTCTGGGGTTTGAAAGGTTGTGGGAACTAAAGGAACACCTGCTCCATCCTTGGGGTGGAGGAGAGCAGAAGAGAGCACGGCCTGTATGGGTAAGCGCAGAGGACACCAGCAGAGCTACCCAGCCCAGCAGAGCAGGGTCCCCGGAGAGCCAGTGCTGGCCACAGAGGGCTCCTGGGTGAGGAGGGGGAGGCCAAGTGGAGGAATTCGGGCAGCGGTGTGGGGGTGTGGTGAGGTAGGGCAGCTGGGCCTGGGTATGGGACCTGCACCCTAGGGATCTCTCAGGACAAGCTGAGGTGAGAGGGTGCTTGGGAAAGCACAGAAGTGAGTAATGGAGGGGCTAAATTCTAGCCAGCACCAAGGGGGCATTTCCTGGAAATGTGATTCTACGGTAATTAGAGGCCTGGACTTGGGGTGATGTAAAGTATGTCATTACAGTTTGCCCTGGTTTGGAACAGATTGCACATTATTTTACAGGGAATATTGGCATTATCCACGTAGAGAAAACTATGCTTGATGCTTATACAAGAACTATCAGTTGTATGCAGCAGAGTTTATTTGGCCAAACCTCTATAAGTGGACTTTGAGGTTATATATATTTGATTTTTTTTTTTACAGAGAGGAAGGGAGAGGGATAGAGAGTTAGAAACATCAATCACCTTCCTCCTGCACACTCCCTACTGGGGATATGCCCGCAACCAAGGTACATGCCCTTGACCAGAATTGAACCTGGGACCCTTGAGTCCACAGGCTGACGCTCTATCCATTGAGCCAAACCGGTTAGGGCTGAGGTAGTTTTTAAGGTTTTGCTACTATAAGTAATGCCTTAATAAATGTCCAAACATAATACACCCAGACATGGAGTCAAAATCCCAGGGTTCAAATCCAAGTTCTAATACTGACTGGCTTGTGCAATGACTTCACCTCTCTGGTCTCCTTTCTTCCTAGCATGGAAATAATAATAATAATAATAATAATAACAACAACAACAACAACAACAACAACACTTAATCCAGAGGGTTATTATGCAGATTAAATGAGCCAGTGCCTGGCACAAAATTAGACCTCAGTAAATGTTAGCTATACATTACATTTTTTTCTTCTGATTATTTTCTTGGGGCAATTGTTGGAGGTGAAATTACTAGATCAAAGATCACTTTGCATAGCAGTAACAATTACAAAATTGCCCTCAATAAATTGTGTGTCAGTTATTCCCACCCACAGTGTCTGGTACTTGCTTTACAACTACAAACAGAACAGTTCACAGACTGACGCTCTGCCCACTGAGCCAACCAGCTAGGGCGTGAGGTTTGTATTTTACAATGTGGTCTCATTATGAACTATAAATTTAAAAGTATTTTATGTGTTCCACGTCATTGCAGCTGTTATTCTTTATAATGTTCTAATTGTTCTCTCCATCTGACCCCAATACTCTCTGCAGCTTCCTTATCTTCTAGCCTGACAAGATATTCAGGGCTCATCTTACACAGTTTATGACCCAAACTGGAAATCATTCATTTTTCAAGGAGCCCTGATTTATGTTTCTTTTAAAAATGCATGATTCTGTCCTTGGCACATTTTTTTCCATATGGATTTGTAAGAACTTACTACATATGAAGATATTAATCTTTTGTCTGTGCTGCCAGTCATATGAAAGTATATACATACGATTATATACAGTATATAATACTTGAAAATGATAATAAAAGACTATGACACTGGTTTATGTATTTACATACTACACTTTCGTTGTTATTTTAGAGTGCATTCTTTCTACTTATTAAAAATACAACAACCAAGTGTGCTGTAAGATAGTATGTCTTGTTACTCCGGGAGCGGTCTCAAACACCTCATCATTTGCTTTAGGGCTTGATTTAGGGCTTGATTTCATCTTATGTTTTTTTGTACAGTAATACGCTGTACAGGTTTGTAGCCAGGAGTAACAGGCCATACCACATAGCCTAGGCGTGTAGTAGGCTCTACCATCTAGGTTTGTGTGAGTCCATGGCAAAATGTATTCCTGTGTTAAATGGCATGTGATTGCATTTAAAATGCTCCCCATGTATTTTATTGAATGTTGCAGTATATTATTGAATGTTGCAGTATATTAACAAAGTTGAAAAAATAAAACTTCATAAGAAAAAGATTGAACGTATCAGTAAAATAAACCCATCAAAAGCCCAAATGGTGGTCCCACAGTCAAACTCTATATTTGGGTCTTAATGGGAATGCCTGTGCTCAGCTTGTGGGACAGGTGCTGAAGGGACATGTCATGTTACATCAATAAAACACGCCATCTCTCCTGGGGAGACTACACACGAGGTGTGAGGGGGGAGGAGTCTTTGAGGCAAAGGGATGTTTCACTGAGGGGACACCGTGGTCACCAGAGACCTGGCCAGAGCTTCTTACAGGACCTTTGATTGTGATGACACTAGTGCAAGTGTTTTGAGGCTTTGTTCAAAGATAAGTTCTCAAGTTTTAGAACAACAAACCCAATGAAGGCAAATAAAGAATACGTTTTTATGAGCATGTAGTTTTCATTTTATTAGGAAATTTGGGTAACATATGTGATCACTAAGAACACATATCCACACACAAAGGGGAAAACGATGCATGTGGACAGGGAAACAGAACAAAAACAGGGATGACAGGCAGTGAGCACAGCCATCAAAACAAACATTAGGAATCGTGATTTCATTTGGCTGAGTTGAACAATTTGCACAGTAACTCAGGTACCAGGATGCACTTATATCATTTCTATGAGATGGTGCTTAATAGTTTGAAAACTTTTCAGATGGAAACACTTCAAAGAAAGACAGGAAGAGAGTCCAGGACCATAGGGCAGGGGAAGAGCAAGAGGATGGACAGGAGGGCAGTCTTACCAACAGATTGGGGACCACCCGCACCTGCAGATGGGCCGCCTAGCAGCAGCATTGCTTCTGGCAGCAGCACTTACACTGGCAGCACTTCTGCTGACAGCAGCCCTTCCCACAGCCACAGCCACAGGAGCCACAGCCACAGGAGCGGCGGCAGCAGCAGACCACAGGGACACTGCAGCAACCCCCACAGCAGCCACGGCAGCAGGGGCAGCAGCTGGAGCAGCAGCCGACCCGGTAGCACCTGCAGGTGGTGCAGCCACCACAGCCACCACCGCAGCCACCGCAGCCACCACAGCCACCGCAGCCACCACAGCCACCACAGCCACCACAGCGGCCACCACAACCACAGCACCCCATGTTGTCAGTAGAAAGGACTCAGGAGAGGTGAGCAGGGAGATTCAGGAGGTGAGGGAGGTCTGATGCCCCTCTGCTGGGGGAGCCCTTATATACCACCTCTCCTTGTTTAGCCCGATTTCCTTGGAGGAACCTCACAAGACCTTTTATTTACTTCCTTCTGGAGTCCTTTTGCTATGATAACATTGCTATTTTTAAAGCCGCAGCCTCCTTGGAAAACCTCAAGTTTTCTGTTGTGAATGAAACAGTTGTGTGTTGTATCTTTAGTCCAGAAGTAGAACAGTGATTGCCATAGTGTAGGGAAAAAGTCGTCCCAGGAGCCTGAAAATGATGCCTGTGTCACGGACACGGTCTGCCGTGGACAGTTTGTGTCTCCCCGGCGGGCAGCTTCTCCAGGGCGCTGGGCAGTGGAGATGGAGGGCCAGACACACCCGCCAGCCTTCTGCTTGATGAGAAGTAGAACAAGGGGGGGGGGGGGAGGGCACTTCTCTAGCTTTCAAAGGTGAGAGATGCCAGGTGTGAATCTAGGGACACCAACATTGAGGGGGAAAGGCAGACCTGGCCAAGCCAGGTCGTCTCCGATCCAGAAGTTTAAGTCCCAAGAGAGGCTGTGGTGTCGTCTGGAGTACATGGACTAGCTGGGCCTCAGTTCTCAAGACCTACCTGTATGGACCACTGACCATACCCACGGGCTACCTGCTGCAGGAGTGGAGGGCGGGCAGGTAGAGTCAGCCACACAGAGACAGGTCAATTCAAATAAACAGCCCCCTGGCCATGGTCGGCTGTTACGCTGGGCCTGGCCACAGGTCTTCAACCCGAGAGGCAGGAGAGGGGCCGGCCACTGATGAAACCTTCATTTTTGTTTTCCCAGTGATTTAACCGACTAACAGCAAGCAGAAACTTCACTCCAGGCAGCTGACTCAGGAGCCAGCTGCGCAAAATTATATTTTTTAACATCTGACATCACACAATTATTATTTTTTGTAATTTCTAATAACCAAAAAATTCTTGTGAACAAAAAAACAGATCCAGAAAAAGCACCTGTTTATTTTTAATGCTGAGATATGATGTGATATGTAACACATTTAGAGATGTTTAGTCTTTCCTCTGTTTTGTCACTGCTTTTTTTCTAACCTGTGATGACTAAAAAATATATGCAGAAACAGAGGGATCTTACCTGGCTCTCCATTCAGACCTTCATGGTTATGAAAAAATAAACATTATTCTTCAATATTTTAGACATTTATTTAACTTGACAGACATCTATCGAATCCTTACAACGAACCAGGCACCATTCTAGGCCCTGGGACAACACACACACACACACACACACACACACACGCACACACACACACGCACACACATACACACACACACACACGCACACGCTTAGTCCTCGTGGGCTTGAAACTCTCAGAAGTGTGTTCTAATCCAAGTTTAGATTTAAGAGTTGAGTCAAGGTTAAAATTAACAGTATTATCCGGTGAAGACTCCAACAAGGAAGTATGTAAGAGGCCTCGTGAGGTCTTTTATGGGAAGTAGGATAAACAACAAGACGCTGGCTGTGTATTCCGGGCGTGGCTCGTGGAGATGGTATATAAGGGCTCTCCCAGGAGAAGGGGCACAAGACCTCCCTCACCTCCTGAGTCTCTCTCCTCATCTCTTCTGAATCCTCTCTACTGACATCATGGGGTGTTGTGGCTGTGGTGGCCGCTGTGGTGGCTGTGGTGGCTGCGGTGGTGGCTGTGGCTGTGGTGGCTGCGGTGGTGGCTGTGGCTGTGGTGGCGGTTGTGGTGGTTGCACCACCTGCAGGTGCTACCGGGTCGGCTGCTGCTCCAGCTGCTGCCCCTGCTGCCGTGGCTGCTGTGGGGGCTGCTGCAGTGTCCCCATGGTCTGCTGCTGCCGCCGCTCCTGTGGCTGTGGCTCCTGTGGCTGTGGCTCCTGTGGCTGCGGCTCCTGTGGCTGCGGCTGTGGGAAGGGCTGTTGTCAGCAGAAGTGCTGTTGTCAGCAGAAGTGCTGCTGCAGAAGTGCTGCTGCAAGAAGCAATGCTGCTGCTAGGGGCTGGACCAGCTTCCGGGCAGGTGCTGCTGGGGAGTCTTCTTACTCCCTTGCCAGGGCTTCCCTCTGTCCATCTGCTCCAGACCGACTCCCTGTCACATGGGCTTCACGACACTGTCCTCCTTGGTTCTGAATTTTAGTAACTTTTTCTGTTTTTAAGGTAGTCCCATGGACATTTTATACAATGACATCCAAGGAGAAAGATGGAGAATATATTGATTATTGAGCTCAACAGAATATGGTAATGATTTCTACTGTGTTTTCTTTAAATTCTTTCCTATCTATGCACTAAGTCTTGTCTGTACCACAAATGGCCTGTCCTTTCTGTGGCCATACAGTCTTTCGAGATGCTCTCTTAAAAATCTAATAAATGCAAAAATAAACCCTGAGCAGTTTCCCTTGTGTTATTCTTAGAGCTATTTTTATTAAACCAACGTTAATTATGGTCTTCCATGGGAAAGGGCGGCAAAGGAGATTCAGATAATTATGCCCTGGTATGATTTACAATCCAGCCCCACATAAATAACCATGAACACAGGTTGGAATAATAATAAATGTGTCAAAAGGCCTTGGCGTTGTGTGTCACAACAGGAGGGACTCCTTGTGGTTGGGTGGGGACTTCAAGAAAGAGATGACATTTTGGGGGGTGGGTTGAGAATTAGTAAGGTTCTGACACATGGAGATAATTGGAGACAGATATTCAAGAAGAAGGGTGATGGTACCTGGAGATGGGGAGGTAATTGGTCCTGCGACTTGGGACTGAGGAAGGGATGAGTGCCTATGAGAAGAGATAGAGACGCAGCAAGAAGGTGGCCCTCTGCAGACCAGGAAGAGAGCCCTCACCAGATCCGAGCACAAAGGCAGCCTGATCTCGGTCCTCCAGCCTCCAGAAATGTGTGAACATACATCTTCATCGTCGAAGCCCCCCAGGGCAGGGTATTTGGTTATTGCAGCCTGAGCTAACTAACACAGTGATGTAACAATGCATAGCGACTTCTGCTCTTTTTTTTCTGAGAGACTTGAGATACTGCACAAGGTGGCCCATTAAAAAATTTATAGTAAATAATATCAACCACAAGGTGAAGACCTGACCATCTCCTTTAAGGGTATTTGCTTCACTCTCTAAGGTGTAGAGGTAAAGGGAGTTGATAACCTTAAAAAGTGGTCCAATAAATTATATGTTACAGTCGCTCATAAATAACTCTGGCCCTATTCATGAAATATTTATTCTATTCCATTGGCATGGGCATCTTGAGAACAGGCAGGTCTTATTTTGCTATATTGGCTAACCTTGAAAGATCTAGGCTTGAAAAAATTGTGTTTTTGGTCTATTTATCTAATCTTGATCCTTTACATTTTTTTGTAAGAGGAATATTTGGATTCAAATTGTAGACTGAAAACATGCTTTGTATGAATCACAGGGCTTTGGTATACATTATGGTATGCTAATAAATATTGTTAGAGTGAATAGATACTATATATGTGTGTGTGTATATATCTATAGACACATATATACATACATATATATATATATTTATATATATATAACCTACATTTATATATATTTACATGTTATTCATATTTTTTTTTAAATATATATTTTATTGATTTTTTACAGAGAGGAAGGGAGAGAGATAGAGAGTTAGAAACATGGATGAGAGAGAAACATCGATCAGCTGCCTCCTGCACACCTCCCACTGGGGATGTGCCCGCAACCCAGGCACATGCCCTTGACTGGAATCGAACCTGGGATCTTTCAGTCCGCAGGCCGACGCTCTATCCACTGAGCCAAACCGGTTCCGGCTGTTATTCATATTTATCATAGTTTATTTATGTCATATTTATTCATGTATATAAATTATGCATATGTTATATACACATACATACATACATATCAGGTTAATGCATTATATGTTATTTACAATGTTTACACATCTATATATGTGTACTAGTATACATATATATGTTTGTATATACATATGAGAATTTATGTTATCTATATATTCTCAGTGTCTGAATTTTATGACACAACAGAGGATTCCCTCTTCCCATTTATTTGTAAACCTAGTCATTTGCGGAGCATATGGCCTCAAGTACAGTGGTTGCTATATATCATAGGATGCATAAATTATATTTCAGATCTTCCTGATTTTATTATTAGAGGTTAATTTTGATTCTAGTTTGGGGCTCCCTTAATACTATGTGTTCTGTCCCAACTATTCCCCCTCTGTGTGTTTACAATAATGATGTATGTCATGGACTGAATTGTTGTGTTCCCTCAAAGTTTATACTTTGAAGTTCTAATCCAGTGTGACTATATTTGAACATAGCACCCTTCATCTCCCCCGATCCCATTTCTTCCCTACAGATGGCTGTCTTTGTCATCTTTGTCATTTGCACATTCAGGAACACGTAGATGTGCCCACACTTGCTGTACCTCCCAGTGATGCTATCTCATGAGGGGCAATGGCTGGAGTCCAAGACAGGGACCTCTCAGGGTTAGCCTGAAGCCGTTGGTGAAGAAGATAGAGGTGGGCCTTGGTGTCCTCACTCCTGCCCCACCTGTGCCTTGTGTTGGCGGTGATGGTGGTGGGAGGGCTGTTGCTTTCACATGGGTCCAGCTATGTATGCGTTCCCTTTCTTTTTCAGAACCTGCTCCCAGGAACTATTTGGTAGCAGGAATCAGTTATTAAAAGTTGTGTGAATTTTTAAAGGTACAGTCCCAGACACATTTTCATTTAACATTTTACTCATAACTGGGCACCGTCTGCCTTTGAAGGAATGTCAGCCATGGCTACTAGTTATTGCTGGAGCACTTTTCTGAAATTCTGCACAAGTTCTGGCCTAGAGAGGAAAGCTGGCTGCGTAGACAGCACAACGAATGTTGATTTGCTCAACTAATAATTATGCAAAAGAAGGGTTAATGGCACACTAGATAATCATCCAGCATTTCTGTGCTGACACTCTGGCACAAATCACAGGAGAGTAAAGGGCATCTGATCCAGGAAAGGCCAAAGTTTAATAATCGTTCCAATCCACCTTGATATCCATTTCCCCAGGCTCTGTTTTGACAGTAGGGAAAATCGCTTCCTTAATGATTAACACAGTTGAAAATTACTGTCCTTTGTCTTTAAAAGAGCATGCGGTATATTGCTGAATATGTGCAAATGTGTGTTTGCATGTGCTTTTTAAATAAAGTAAATGCCAGGCGTGGATAAATATGCTTGTCCCCCTACTACCCCGTAGCTTTTGGGCTTTCCTGCAAGCAGAGAACTGAACATTAATTCCAAAAAGAGGAAATCAATTCATACTTGGAGGACAGGGAAGGATTAGATGAAGAAAGAACATAAGTGGGAATCCTCGGGCAATGTAGCTTTACAAAGAATGCCCACATCTGTCTACCTACCATTCTAACTGTGTAAATTTTATACTGCAAACCTAGATCATGGTAGTGGAGAAATTTAAACAGTGCAGAACTAGGCAAAATAAAAAGTGGAAGTCCACTGGGAATCTCATCACCTAAACAGAAACACTTTTACATTTGGCGGCTACACTCACAGGGTTTCCTCACCCCGCCCCCCCCCCCCCCCACTATGTATATACTTTATCTTGCAGCTTCCAGGCAGGGAGTGATGTGATGCGACTTGCATTTGATTACTAATTTAGATTAAATAAATTCCCTAGTTGCTACAAGGACAATGGATGTGAGAGACAAGGCCAGGGGAGGGAGGCCAGCGAGGAGCAGCCTGATGGAGAGGAGTGGAGAGGAGGAACAGCTGAATCACCAGGACCATTTGTATAGTTAACATTTGCAAAATGAGACTACCTTCTACATACTTTTGTGAAACTTGATTTTTTTCATTTGTTAGTACAACATGCCATCTCTCTGGTGTCCCAATAGCTTTTAGAATTCTTACAAAGTTTTCTATCTTATAAATGTACCATAATACATATTTTTAAAAATTTTGTCGCCATTAATGGGCATGTAGGTTGTGTCTAATGTTTTGTTATTGTAAACACTGCTGCAATGAAAATCCTTGAACAAATGAACATATGGATTCTACCAGAGACCGCCCTTAAAAAAAAAAAAGAAAAGACTTGACTATTTTACTGAGTGGAGGTTGCCAGCAAAAGCCGAACCCTGGTATCACAAATGTGTCTCCGGAGGTCTCTGTATTGTTGAGAAGGATCTTCTAAAACTTACATCACATAGCTCTAAATTATCTTATTAATTCCTTCTTCTATTATTATTGGAATCTGAGTAGAGAGAATGAGACAATACACATGAAATTATGACAAAGTTCTCTATCTGTAATATTTTCCTACTTAATTTGTTATTTCTCCTATGAGCTAGAAAAGGATACAGCTGCTGATTTACCTTATTTGGAGAAATAGGACAGAATGCTTCCCTTAATTAGTAAAATGTGAGAAAGAGCAATGGTCCTAGAAGCTTATTTGTTTTTTCATGTAACCCTAATTGCTTATTAAACTTACATTGTGTACTTGAATTCAGAACCACTACAAAAGGTTTTCTATCAACCCTGTTAACTTGATTTCAAGAAGGCAAGCTCTAATCTGTAACTGGTGGCAATGCAGCCAAGGAATGCCTTGTGTTTGTTGGTCTCTTTATGCTTTAAACAATTTTTTCAGAACCACAAGTAGATTAATCTATGCCAGTGGTTCTCAACCTTCCTAATGTCACGACCCTTTAATACAGTTCCTCATGTTGTGGTGACCCCCAATTTCATTGTTACAAATTGAACATAATTAAAGCATAGTGATTAATCACAAAAACAATATGCAATTATATATGTGTTTTCTGATGATCTTAGGTGACTCTTGTGAAAGGGTCGTTCGACCCCCAAAGGGGTCGCGACCCACAGGTTGAGAACCGCTGGTCTATGCCCTTAAAGGTAAATTAATATTACCTACAGAATAGACTTTGTCTACATTAAAAATCAGTCATATAAGTTCCCACAAGAAGCTCCCTAGAGATGTAAGTCTAGTCAATCTACTAGATTCAGTTTCGTGGACTATTTCGTAGTATTTGCTTGTCTCTAGAAACTGTTTGCCAGGTGTGTCCCGGGGGCCCTTTGCTTTGCTTTCTCTTTAGGGTCTAGTTAAATGCAGGTTCATAGGCTTTGCTCTGGGCTTAAGTGATCAGAATCCCGGCAACTGTGCTCCCAGGAATCTACATACTCAATGAGAGATGAAGACATTTCTCATACTGCCCAAATTTTCTAGAGTTCATGGACCTATCTATAAATGTTTTGGGGTCTCCATTGTGCCTGACATATGATATGCATTGATGGGAGTGGGAGGCAGAATAATGGCCCCCCAAAATGTCCACTTTCTAATCCCCAGGGCCTATGAATGCTACCTTATATGATTAAAAAAGCTCTGCAGTTGGATTAAGTTAAGTATTTTTAAGATGGTGAGATATCCTGGAATATCCGATCTGGCCCATTGTAATCTCAAAGGTCCTTATAAGAGGGAGGAGGGTCAAGGTCAGGGTCAGGAAAGATGTGACAATGGAAGCAGAAGCCAGAATGATGTGATTGTGGAATGGGCCACGAGATAGGACTGCAGGTCTCTAGAAGCCAGAAAAGGCAGAACACAGATTCTAACCTAGAGACTCAGGAGAGAGATGTCCTTGCTACACCTTGACTTCTCCCAGTGAAACCCATTTTAGACTTTGGACCTTCAGGACTGTAAGATGATAACTTAGTATTTTAATCCACTAAGTGTGTGTGTGTATGTGTGTGTGTGTGTATGTGTGTGTGTGTGTGTGTGTGTGTGTTTAGCAGCAATAGGAAACTAATGCAGAAGATGTTCAGCGTGGCTGTGAAGACTGATTTGTGACGAAGGGGAAAGGCCCCAGGAAAAGAGAGTAAGTGTGTTCAGGCAGAACTCTCTGTGTAAACACAGCCATGAGTGTAAGAAGGGCCCGTGGAGCTAGGAAGTATGTGGGATTGGTTATGACAGTTGGTGGAGACGACCTCGAGTTAATCCTGGAAACCCTTTGAGAGCTGGGCGAAGGCATTTGGACTTTATTCTCCAGGCAACCATGAACCAGGCAGGACTTTGAAGCAAGGAGTGGCCTGATCAGAGCTGTTTTTGAAAGTCCCCTTTGATGAAGAAATAAATGAGTAAAGCGTTTGAGAAAGCAATTCACAGCTGGGGGTGGGGGGTGGGAGGGTGAAGGGAGGGTGGTGTTATTACAAATGGCCAGGAGGCTTCGCAAGTCGTTTGGAAAATGTAAACCCTAAGGACTGAATGAAGAGATAACTGTGAAGTGGCTTCTCCGCTATTAATGTTTAAACATGAAATAATGATCCCAGTCTTCTGGGAGGCAGATAGCTCAACAGAAAATTTTATCAGCAGTTAGTTCTTGTTGGACATTTGCCTTGGGAATGTCTGGGCACTTGGCACTTGCTAGCTCATATCATCCACACAATGATTTTATGAAATAGATTCCATTTTACCCCCGTCTTACAGATAAAGAAAAACAAGGCACAGAGAGGCATGAGATGGCCTACCCAGGGTCATTTAACTGGTAGTAAGCAATTTGGTCTGAGAGGAAGCTCTTAACCACAGCCTTGTGCTGCCACCTGGTGGTTGTCAGTGGGAAGTGTAACCATACAGGTGTGCCTGGTCAGCTGGGAAGCTCACAGAAGGCTCCCTGGAAGATGTGAAATTGAAGGAAATTAGGAAGGTTGGCCTGGAAGATGTTTCAGGCAGAGGGAGCAGCACGTGCAAGGCCCAAAGGCTGCAGTCATGGAGCCGTGCGTGGGGAACAGGACGACTGGGTGAGTCAAGAGGAAAGTGGGGCGTGTTAGGAGATACGTCCAGAGGTCTGCGCGGACCAGGTTATGGGAGACCTCCTAGGTCCTCTGAGAGGCCTGGACTTTATCTTGCAGCTTCCAGACAGGGAGTGATGTGATGTGACTTGCATTTGATTACTAATTTAGATTAAATAAATTCCCTAGTTGCTACAAGGACAATGGATGTGGGAGACAAGGCCAGGGGAGGGAGGCCATCGAGGAGCAGCCTGATGGAGAGGAGCCGAGAGGAGGAACAGCTGAATCACCAGGACCATAGAGGGGCGAAAGCGTGGGTTCAAGAAGTAAGTGGGCAGCAGCGTGGTCAGGGTGAGAGGGTGTGAGGAGGGGAGGGGAAGAAAGAGTGGAGGCCAGTAGCCAGGTTTGTAGTCTGATCACGTTGATCTGCAATAGAGAGAAAGTAGCACAAGCAGGTTCAGGGTTGCCAAGAAAAAGACATTGTTACAAGTTTTCGAGTTCCTGAAGCTCCACAGTGGCAGCCCCATCCCCACGCACCCCCCCACCCCCCCACCCCCCCATCAGGGGTGTTTATTCCGCCAGGAGACGTTTGGGAACATCGGGAGACATCTATGGTCGTTACAACTGGTGGGGGTGGGTGCCAGGGGATGCTGGTAAACACCCTCCAGTGCCCAGGGAGCCCTCACAACAAAGAACTGTGTGTCCCCAATGTCCACAGGGCTGGCCTCAGCTGCAGGAGCCTGGTGCAGGTGCTGGGCCAGCCATTACTCATCCATCCAGAAGAGGCGCTGCCAACCACACGCCTGCTTACAGAAACCAGGCCCTGTGTCCTGGGCAGATTCCCAGGGCACGCCACGCGGCCCCTGGGAGAAGATGCTCATATCTAGGCCTGCAGATGAAATCCGCTCTTTCACAGAGCAGAGGTCTCTCAATTGGTTAACACTGTTGGGATCCTGGAGTCACGAGTGTACACAAGGCCATGATGGGAAGGAACCAGGCATTGAAGGGAGGGAATGAACCCTCCTCTCCCCATCCCACCGCCCCTGTCATGTCTCCCAGACTCCCTGCAGCCTAAGCCGAGGCTGTGCCATCTCTCTGCTCACCTGGAGGCTGGGAAGCATGGTGGGCTGAATCGGAGCTTCCAGGGAGATGACCTCCCAGGGCAAGTCTGCGCGCTGCCACCCTGAGCATCCCGGAGAGTGTCTGAGGCCACACGGTGGGGTATGTGGGTCAGCAGCCTTGAGGAGAGTTCTTGGTGAGACAGGAAAGTGGCTGCTCTGGGTGAGCTCAGATTAGGCAGAGGGTCCGTGCATTTGAGAATGGCCAGCCTTGTCATTTACTGCGTATGTAACCCCCAGTGCTTGGGCAGTCGGGGCTAGACAAAAGGATGACTGACCATAGACGATTTCCTGCAAAAGGCATTGCTATGGGCTGACGGTGCTCCCCACCCAAATTCATGTATTCATGCTCTAACCCTGAGGGACTCAGAATATGACCACATCTAGAGAAAGGACCTTTAAAGAAATAATTTAGATTAAATGAGGTCATCGGGATGGGCCCCGGTGTCCTTCTAAGAAGAGGAGATTAGGGCACAGATGATCATGTGAAGACACCATATGCCCCCCACTCTGCCCGGCAACTTTTGTTGTTGTTGCTAATATATTTTTATTGATTTCAGAGAGGAAGGGAGAGGGAGAGAGAGAGAAACATCAATAATGAGAGAGAATCATTGATTGGCTGCCTTCTGCATGCCTCCCACTAGGGATCGAGCCCACAACCCAAGCATGTGCCCTTGACTGGAATCGAACCTGGGACCTTTCAGTCCACAGGCCCATACTCTATCCACTGAGCCAAACCAGCCAGGGCCCAGCAACTTTTGACTGAAACCTCAGACCAGGCAGAAATAGATCCCCTTCTGACCCCTAACATTGCCCATGCTGTCGGGGTGAAAGTAAGTTGTTTCCAGTGACAGCACTGGACCCTCTAAGAAATATATATATACTAGAGGCCGGTGCACAAAATTCGTGCATGGTGGGGAGTGGGGGGGAAGGTCCCTGCAGCCTGACCTGCACCCTCTTCAATCCGGGACCCCTATTGCAATCCAGGACCACTGGCTCCTAACCGCTCACCTGCCTGCCTGCCTAATTGCCCCTAACTACTCGCCTGCCTGCCTGGTCACCCCTAACTGCCTCTGCTTGCCAGCTTGATTGCCCCCTAACTGGTCCCCTGCCTGCCTGGTCACCCCCTAACGGCCCCCCTGCTGGCCTGGTCACCCCCTAATTGAAGGAATTCGGACATCTGGAAGATATCCGGTCGACCTGGTCTAATTAGCATATTACCCTTTTATTAGTATAGAGGACATTCCCCAAAAATGTATATACACTTTGAATAATTTTAAAGGCAGTTTTTATTAAAATGCATTTCATTTTCAAAATGTAATAGAATCTACTGAAAAGTATGTATACATTTTTTGGGGGACACCCTGTAGGTATAGGAGGACCTGAAGGACAGAGAAAAAACTAACTTCCTTACAGGAATTCACAGACTCTTCAAGCATTGCAAGTTTGCAGACTCTAATATGTTACTTTCTTTTCTTGGAGTACAGCCATGTTTAAGAGTTTGCAATTCTTGGGTACCAATTTCAGATAGAAGACCACAGGTTGAAGTCTAGTCGGCTGATGCAATAAGATGGAGATTCTTTTAAGATAAAGACACTCTTCTTGGGTGCTTATGACATAAAAGACAAAGCAAGGCAGTGTGTGTGAGGCACGCCGAGCTCACGTTTGCTAGAAACGGGCTTTGTGGTTTTGGAACGCTGCTTGACTCGGTTTCTCCACTGAGTTTCAAGAATGACAATATTTGCTGAGACCGGGGGTGGCGTAGGCGCCTTGTTCAAATGCTTTGTAATAAGAAGACAGAGGCAGTGAGGGGAACAAAATGCAGAATGTTGGGGCCAGAGATGATACACATTGTTCCTATTGTCAGCAAATATCCAAATGTTTCCTCCTCTTATGTCCCTCCTCCAGCTACCAAATGTTAATTTCTATTGTCTTCAGACACCCTGGGGGAAGCCTGGCTAGTGCTTTACATGAAACTAGAGGCCCCATGCTCGTGCCTGAAAATCGTGCACTGGGGAGGGTCCCTCAGCCCGGCCTGCACCCTCTCGCAGTCCAGGAGCCCTCAGGGGATATCCGACTGACGGCAGTCAGACATCCTTAGAGCTGCCTCGGAGGCAGGAGAGGCTCCCGCCACCACCGCTGCACTCACCAGCCATGAGCCCGGCTTCTGGATGAGCAGTGCTACTCCTGTGGGAGCGCACTGACCACCAGGAGGAAGCTCCTGCATTAAGCGTCTGCCCCCTTGTGGTCAGTGCATGTCATAGCGACCAGTCATATTGCAGTTTGGGCAATTTGCATATTAGCCTTTTATTATATACTAGAGGCCCAGTGCACAAAAATTTGTGCACTGGCGGGGGGGGGGGTATCCCTCAGCCCCACTTGTGCTCTCTCACAGTCTGGGACCCCTCAGGAGATAATGACCTGCTGGCTTAGGCCTGCTCCCGGGTGGCAGAGGGCAGGCCCAATCCCTAGGTGCCTTCCCCACAGCCCCTGGTCAGACTCAGAGCAGGGCCGATTGGGGAGTTGGAGCACCGCCCCCTGTCATGAACAGAGCAGGGCAGATCAGGGGGTTGTGGTGCCACCCCTGTCACATACAGAGTCAGCTGATCAGGGGGTTGGGGCCTGCCCCCTGTCACGCACAGAGCAGGGCCCATTAGGGGGGTTGGGGTTCCATACCCTGTCACACACAGAGCAGGGCCGATCAGGGGGTTGGGGCGCTGCCCCCTGTCATGCACAGAGCAGGGTGGATCAGGAGGCTGCGATGCCACCCTCAGTCACGCTCAGGGTAGGGCCGATTGGGGGGTTGGGGCGCCGCCCCCTGTCACACTGAAGGCAAGGTCGATGGGGAGGTTGCGGCGCCACCCCCTGTCACGCACAGAGCAGGGCGGATCAGGGGGTTGGGGCACTCCACCCTGTCACACTCAGGGCAGGGCCGATGGGGAGGTTGCGGCTCCACCCCGTCACACACAGAGCAGGGCCCATGGGGGGGTTGAGGTGCCGCTCCCTGTCACACACAGAGCAGGGCCGATCAGGGGGTTGGGGCGCCTTCCCCTGTCATGAACAGAGCATGGCGGATAGGGAGGTTGTGGCCCCACCCCCAGTCACACACAGAGCCGCAGGGCGATCAGGGGGTTTGGGCGCTGCCCCTGTCACGCTGCTCCAGGGGCCAGGAGGCCTCACAGCTCCGCTGATCCCAGTGCTGGGAGGCCTCGCGGGTCCGGTTGGCACCGGGGGAGTGAGGCCTCGCGGCTCCGCTGATCCCGGGGTTCGGGAGGGCTTGCGGCTCCGGTGATCCCGGTGGCTGGGAGGCATATTACCCTTTTACTATATAGGATAGAGGGCCTGGTGCACGGTGGGGGCTGGCTGGGTTTGCCCTGAAGGTGTCGCTGGATCAGGGTGGAGGTCCCACTTGGGTGCCTGGTCAGCCTGGGTGGAGGGGATGATGGCTGTTTTCAGCTGGGCATACCCCCTTCAGGGTGGGGGTCCCCACTGGGGTGCCTGGGCAGTCTGGATGAGGGATGATGGCTGTTTGCAGCTGGTCACACCCCCTTCAGGGTGGGGGTCCCCACTGGGGTGCCTGGCCAGTCTGGGTGAGGGGCTGAGGGCCGTTTTCAGGCTGGTGGGTGACTGAAGCTCCCAACCTCTCTTTTATTTTTTTTTTATTTTTTATTCTGGGATTTATTTACCTTCTATGGCTGTCACTGGAGCTGAGAGCCATCTTTAGCTCTGAGGCTCGGCTCCAGCTCTGAGACCTCGGCTGCTGAAAACAGGTTTCTGGACTTTGTTTACCTTCTGTATTTGAAACTTTGTTGCGACTCCAGCTCTGAGATCCCGGCTGACTGAAAGCAGGTTTCTGGGGTTTTGTTTAGCTTCTATATTTGTAACAATGTTTCTTAGAGAGCAGCTGAGAGGCCGGCAAGGCAGGCGGGGAACGTTGGCTTCCTCCGTCACTGGAGCAAGCAAGCCTCCCTGTTCTCATCAGATGCCTGGCTGCCGGCCGCCATCTTGGTTGGCAGTTAATTTGCATATCTCACTGATTAGCCAATGGGAAGGGTAGCGAAGTTATGGCTAATTACCATGTTTCACTTTTATTAGATAGGAGGATGGAGAAAGGGAAAGGAGAGGGGTGCTACGAAGTCTCATTGGTTTACAAATTTCACAAATGCCTTAACTATTATCAACTTTCTTCACAGTTTTACTCCTGAGCTATTTCTATTTAGTAAATAACAGGATAAAGAGATTAAATGAACTACTCTACCGATGACTGATGCTGAAGGGGCCTTCACATTCTTCATATGAGGGTGTTCTTTCTTCCAGGGCTGGTGTGGACTGCCAGGCTTTGAGGCCTGGGTCCCAAGCAGAGATCAGAACGTGGGCCTTGAGTCTAGAGCCTGGTGAAGTGGAAACTCTCCTGTCACTTTAACTAATAGGAACAGGACTGACTGATGCCCAGGGGCGGGCTATGGGATGCCAGACTTCCAGAAGAAAGATCGGGAACTATCAGATGTACAGCAGAGCAGGGAACTCTGTGACCTTCCTTTTCTGCTAAAGTTCACTCTGGCTGAATACTGTGGATGGTTTCAACTTGTTCACGACTTAAATCAGGATTTAAAGGGAATTGCTTAGAAATTGTTCATATGTGCTTTATTTTTAATTTTTAAATTCCTTTAAAATTTATATATCTATTGATTTTAAAGAGAGAGGAAGGGAGAGAGAGAGAGAGAGAAACATTGATGTGAGAGAGAAATGTCAATTGGTTGCCTCTTGCACACACCTTAACCGGGGATCAAATCCACAAGCTGGCATGTGCCCTGACTGGGAATCAAATCGGCAACCTTTGGGTGCATGAGACGATGCTCAACCAACTGAGCCACACGGGCCAGGGCACTCCTATGTGGCTTACGATTTGTCAGTGATATTATACTCTAGGCTCACTGATTAATGTGGGAGTTTTCCAGGCCCTGGGATTGTCCTGAGAGCAGCTTGAAAAGCAGGAGGAAAAGGCCCTGGGGTAATTAATGTGTAAACCGATTCTGAGTGAGGCCTCAGGGACCAAACTAGGGGGGGTAGGGGGGGGCGGGGAGCTCCCTCTGTGCCAGGCACCCTCTATTTATTTCTCTGCAGCCCAGGTTTGTTTCTGTTTCTTTGTGTTTAAATGATAACATGCCATGGTTCACCCTGTGGAAGTTAATCATTAATGAACTGTATTAATTTCCTATTGCTACTGTGTCGCATAACCACACACATGGTGGCTCCAAACAGCACGCCTCTATACTCCTGCAGTTCTGGGGACCAGGAGTCTGAAACCAGCCCCCTGGCTGACCAGTGACCGACAAACAAGGCGTGGGCAGGGCTGGCTCCAGCTGGAGGCTCCGGGGGACCATCTGCTTCCCCACCTTCCCTAGTGTCTGGAAGCCTCACACATTCCCTGACGCTAACTGTCCTGACATCTCTTCAACCTCTCCCTTCCACTGCATGTCACTTTCGTCCTCTTCTGGGGCCAGCTCTCCCCCTCTCCTTTGCAGAGAACACCTATGATTCCATGTAGGTCCTGCCCTAATGATCCAGGGAAACCTTCCCAGCTTAAAAGCTTTCATCACATCTGCCAAGTTAGCTTGGCCTGCTAAGGTCATGGTCACAGGTGCCCGACTGAGCCCCTGGGTACCCTCAGTAACAGAGCAGTTTCCTTTAACAGGAGTCAAACTGGAGAACCGAGAGGATCATGTACCCTCAGTAACAGAGCAGTTTCCTTTAACAGGAGTCAAACTGGAGGACCAAGAGGATCATGTCTAGTTCGGGGGAAAATCTCACAGATGTGAAAAATACTTGCAAAATATAGGGCCAACATAACTACCCTAAAAGCAAATGTTTTAGCTTTAGGAAGGGTAGTTTGGTCAAAGAAAGGACTTCCTTTAGAATACTTTAGGAATTTGAACTGCTAGCAAACAAAACATCTGTTTGCTGGAAATACATTTTTTTTTGCAATAGCGCTTTTTATTATAATGCTTACCTTTCTATTTCATGTCTTGTTACAATTGGCCCTGTCGTGAGGACTTCCGCTGATTTCCCGGCTCTGAGGGTAGGTGCTTTCCTCAGAGTTTCCCCACTTCTGGAACTTCCTTTCCCCTCTGACCACGCATCCCCTGAGCTGTGCTGAGGTTCTGCTCTGCCCACACGAGCTCGAGAAGGCCACAAGCTTCGGCCGGGAAAAAGGCTCCTGGAGTTCGGGGCAGTGTTTCCTTTCCTCCATGTCAGAAACACTGGACGGCCCCGGGAACGTGCTCGAATGCTTGGTGGACTAGAGGCAGGTTTTAGAATGAGTAAATGTAGTGGTCTCAGCATTGATCTCAGGATCAGGAGCTCTGGCTGGACTCCAACCAACTGAATAATTTGGGGCCAGCTACTTGCCTCCTTTAGCCACTGGCTCCTCACTGTAAAGCAAAGGACATTTCTGGGTTATCTGTTCGTCCCCTGCTGGGATGCGTATAAGTGAATTCTATTTACATTTCTCCTTGAGGTCCCCAGGGTAATGCAAGTTCCACTCAAAGTGCAAAACAAGCAACCAAACCAGAAACCAAATGGAAGGAGAGAGAGAGAGAAGAGAGAGAGAGAGCGCACTATAGGGAGTCATATTTGTTTGTTCCTTGGCTGGTGTGATGAAAGGGGTAGGTTATATTGTATGAATAGTTTGCACTTCTGCCATAATATTTGCATAGATAAATTTCCCATGTACACCCTACCCCTACACACGCACAGCCTCCCCGCCAGCAACATCCTAGAATAGAGAGGTGCATTTGTTACAAGTGACACACCTACATTGACCCATCATTGCCATCCAAAGTCCACAGTTTACACTACGGTTCACTCTTGTTGTAATACAGGCTATGGTTTGGGACAAATGTATAATGAAATCTATCCATTATTATGGCATCATATTATTTTTTTCATAACACTAACAATTCTTTGTGCTCTGTCTATTCATCCCTCTTCCCTACCCCCCAGTTTCCTGGCAACCAGTGATCTTTTTACTGACTCCATAATTTTGCCTTTTCCAGAATGACATATCATTGGAATCACACATTATGTAGCCTTTTCAAATTGGCTTCTTATACTTAGTAATATGCATTTAAGGTTCCCGCTGTCTTTTCCATGGCTTGATAACTCATTTCTTTGAGCGCTGAAATGTGCTACTGTTTATCTGTTCATCTATTGAAGAACATTTTGATTCCTTCCAAGTTTGGGATTTATGAATAAAGCTTCTATACATATATGTTTTTGTGTGGACATAAGTCTTAAACTTTTTTGGATGAATACTATCGAGTGCAATTCCTGGATTGTATGTTTAGTTTTGTAAGAAACTGCCAAGCTGTCTTTCAAATTGCACTGTTTGTATCCCTACCAGCATGAATAAGAGTTCTTGTTGCTCCATGCCCTCTCTAGCATTTGGTGTTGGCAGTGCTTTGGATTTGGGCCATTCTCCTAGGTGTGGAGTGGTTTCTCAATATTGTTTTAATTTGGAATTTTCCTGATAACATAGGATGTGGAGCATCATTTCATATGCTTGTGTGTTATCTGTATATCTTCGGTGAGGAGTCTGTTATAGTCTTGGTCCATTTTTTAATTGGGTTGTTTCTTCCTTATTGTTAGAGTTTTAAGAATTCTTTGTGTATTTGGGATAACGATCCTTTATTACATGTCTCTTTTCAAATATTTTCTCCCAGCCTGTGGTTTTCTTGTCTTTTCATTCTCTTGACACTGTCTTTCACAGAGCTGAAGTTTTCAGTTTTAATAAAGTCCAGCTCATCAATGATTTATTTTACAGATTGTGCTCTTGGTGTTATATTTAAAAAAAACATTGCCATATTCAAGGTCATCTAGATTTTCTCCATGTTATCTTCCAGAAGTTTTACAGTTTGTACTTTAGTTTCTGTTAACTTTTAATGCAAAGCACTTTAGCTGTCTCTTCTGTGTCCTTGTCATTTTGTACTGTCATTTTATCCACTTACCATGACATTTTGCTTAGGGAAACAATTCCCTCTCTTAGGTTATTTTGGGTAGCAGGTGCTGAGATCATGGTACTCTGCTTTCTGCATACCTAGTTACTCTATAATTTTCATAGACAGGGGGGTGAAACATTGCTGGAATATGGGCTAGAATATGAATGCAATTTTTCTTTGAAAATATCACTTTTTCTCTGAAACAAATAGTACAAAATAAATAGACTGCTTATAACATGATAATTAAATAGTTGCTTTTTAATAACAGGCACCTATTATCTCTCATTTCTCCTTTGACCTTCTTCTTATAATTATGAATACCCCTCTTTGAAAAATGTAATGCTGAATTACTTTAGCCTTTCTCCATATCTGAGCATTTTATCTTTTTAGTTGAGTGAGTAGAACACTGAGTTAATAGCTGGGGGACTTTATTTCTGAATCTGCTTTTAACTCACTCTGTGGTTGAAATGAAATAAATTTGCTTTTGCTAGAAGAAGAAGAAGAAGAAGGAGAAGAAGAAGAAGAAGAAGAAGAAGAAGAAGAAGAAGAAGAAGAAGAAGAAGAAGAAGATGGAGGAGGAGAGGGGAGTTCCTCAGGCAGAGTGTCAGGAGACCTAGATAGGAGTCCGAGTCCTGGCTCTCCATACACTAGACAGCTCACTCTGGAAAGGTGACTCACCAACCCGGGCCCCATTTCATTGTCTGAAACATGAGCAGTCGTCCTACTCGAACTCTGAAGTTTCTATGACAATATTACTGCACTCTAAGTAGGTCACTTTTCATAGCAGATTTTCCACATCTAAGTTGACCCTAGAAAGACTGTTCAACTCTAGATAAGCTAGTGAGAAAAAGGAGAGAAATAATATAAAAGAGGAAATGACAAGTCTATTGTTTTCCATTTCTTAATTTTTAAAATTAAAGTTCTGGTAAAATCAATCAGAATTTCCATTAATCATGAAAAGGGTATTGGGCTCTCATTTGTCTCCATCATTGAGTAATAATCTTCCATTTCATTCCACCTGGAGTTATAGGAGTTTTCTGTGTTCTTAATCTTTTGATGACTGAAGAGTGTCAACACTGTCAACACTGATTTCCAAGACACATTGATGTTAAATTTTTATCCTTGGTGTTGTGGTAGTTTACCTCCTCTGATAGAAACTGGGAAAATTCTCTCCCACACCTTCAACACTGGTATGGAAAATGATACTAACAGTAAAGGTCTTTCTTGTAATAATAATAATAAAAAAAGAAGTTGACATTTATATGTTTTGGTTCAGCTTTTTCTTCCTGCCTGTGTGCTGACAAGTGCAGTCCCAATCCCCATGATTCATTTTCTACCTGTTATTCTTTCTTTGCATCACTTCTAACAAGTCATTCATTTAAAAAGAAAAAAGGTAATCAACCAAGGACCTTGTATGCATATACCCATGGCCCATGGACACAGACAATGGGGCATTGAGGGCCTCGGGTGGGGGCAGGCTGGAGGGGGTAAATGGAGGAAAAAAGGGGACATATGTAATACTTTCAACAATAAAGAATTATTTAAAAAAGAAAAAGTACAAGAATGTGCCAGTCCAATTTCATGGCTTCTTTTTCAAGGTTTTAGATCTCCAGGGGGTGGTTTGACCTTTAAAAAGACCCTGGTAAAGAGCAGTCAGGATTGTACAATGGTTGAAGTATTATCCAATTCTTGCTGAGATGGTCTGTCTGTGGTGGAGTTAGAAGTGATTAAAAGCCATCCAGCTAACCAAGGCCACTGCCCCACAGTGCCTCAGTTTCCTCTGAATTCTTTGCGCAGTGAAGATGGTAAAAAAAAGAGATGAAGTATTCTCTCAAGAGACAGAGAGAAAAAGACCAGAAAGGCTTACATGGGGCATTAGGAACCAGTAGGAAGAAGACCGGGTTCTTGGATGTGACTATAGACTGGGTTCTTGGATCAGACTGTGGAGAAAGGTCTTGTGAAAGTTAAATTATTTCCAGAAAAACAGGAGCAAAGAGAAAACAGAGCTAAAAAGATAACAATAAAGAAGTCTGCTTCCTGCCCTAGCCAGTCTTGCTCAGTGGATAGAGCGTCAGCCTACGGACTGAAGGATTCCGGGTTCGATTCTGGTCGAGGGCACATGCCAGGATTGCGGGCTCGATCCCTAGTAAGGGGCTTTCAGGTGACAGCTGATCAATGATTCTCTCTCATCTTTGATGTTTCCATCTCTCTCTCCCTCTCCCTTGCTCTGAAATCAATAAAAACATATGTATATATTTTCAAAAGAAGTCTGCTTTGTCTGAGCTCAAGTTTGTGCATAGACATTTTATTTATTTTAAATTTTGCTCTTTTGGGATAACTTCAGACTTGTAGAAAAGTATGGACATAGTGACGGGTCCCGGTTTGCCCGAAGGTGGCCAGCTCATGTAACTGTGGCACAGGGATGAGGACTGAGAGACTCTCATCGCACTGTCCTGTGAATCCACAGCAGATCTGGTGGGATTTCATTGTTTTTCCACGCACAGCCTTCGATCGAGGCTCTCCTCTGCGCAACCACATTGCATTTAGTCAGCCTGTCTCCTTAACCTCCTCTGGCCTGTGGCAGCTTCTGTCTTTCTTTGTTTTTCATGATCATGACAGTTTCTAGGAGTCAAAGCTTTTAAATGGTTTATCTTTGGAATTTAATCAGTTTGTTTTATTGAAAGACTTAAACAAGTACCGAATACCTGGTGAGTGGTAGCATCCGGAGCTCCGTTATCTCTCACAGTGGACGTGCCTAGAAGACAGCTGGCTTCTAGGAAGAGTGTCTAGAAAATCACTTTACTTTATCGAGGTTAAGTGTTACAGGGCTAGAGCCAGGAGGAGGCTGTTTTTCCTCAATTCAGAGTTTTAGTGACTTAACCCAAAAAGGAGTGCCAATTCCTTCAAACCCTGAGCACATAGCAAGGAAAGAAAAGGTTGTCTTAGCTCCCAGGGTGAGCTGGGCATGTGGGAGTTTCCCAGCTTTATTAATATTTAACTCACATGCCATGCAACATGTACAATTTAATGTTTTCAAATCTATTCACAGCATTGTGCAATCATCATCGCAATCTTATTTTAAAACATTTCATCTCCCACAAGAGAAACCCCAGTGCTTGGCTAGTCACTCCCCATTTCCCCCTCGCCCAGCCCCGGGCCACCACTCACCCACCTCTGTCTCTCTGGGTTTCCCTTTTCTGGACATTTTATACAAATGGAATCAGACACTATGTAGTCTTTTGTGTCCCGCTTCTTTCACTTGGCATGAAGTTTTTGAGGTTCATCCACTTTGTGGCATATGTACTTTATTTTTAAATTTTTGGGGATAAATATGTCATTGATTGATTTCTTTTTAAAAATATATATTTTATTGATTTTTTTACAGAGAGGAAGGGTGAGGGATAGAGAGTTAGAAACATCGATGAGAGAGAAACATCGATCAACTGCCTCCTGCACACCCCCTACTGGGGATGTGCCTGCAACCAAGGTACATGCCCTTGACCGGAATCGAACCTGGGACCCTTGAGTCCGCAGGCTGACGCTCTGTCCACTGAGCCAAACTGGTTAGGGCTTTAATGATTGATTTCATGAAAAAAGGAGAAGAAAGCTGGCAGACATGTCATGTAGATGATGGTGTGATCTGGTGAAGTAGGAGAAAAAGACAGCTGCTGCCTTGGAAGGAGTGGATTTCCGTAGAGTGGAAAGTTCTTGAAAGCAGAAATGATAGTTTCTATTCATCTTGGGCCTTGTGTCGTCGGGCCCTGCCTGGTTTCCAGCCCCACAGCCTCCCCTGCACAGCTGGGACACCTGGATCCCCACCTGCTGGCACAGCACTGCTCACTGTAGGGACCTCTTTTCAGCCAGGGGCATGAGGAATGGATTTAAGAAACATTATCTTACTGTTTCACAAATAGTGTTTTGATATTTCAGAAGGTAACAATAGATGATCTCTTAGAAAACAAAAGAAGGAATTCTGTGATCAACTACATCTGGGAGATGCCTATGTTCCCCTCCTGGAGATTTAAAATGAACCTGAGTATGTGGATGCCTCTGCAAACACACCAGTAAAGTATTTGGGTAGCCCAGGGCCACCCAAAATTACCCTTCAGCATCTCCAGGGACAGAGGTGGTCCACAGAAAAGTTTGGAAGATGCTTCTTCGGAGCAAGGCACTAGGACTCTGGCCCTTGCCACTGACCCAGCCTGACCCCGTGCTGCTGCTGTGATTATGGGGCTTCTGCCCTGATTGCTGGGGCCAACGCTGTGTCTCAGGTCACAGTCCTGGAGGCTGCCCCTGTCTTAGTCTCTATGTCATTGTGCTTTTATCAGTTCACCCCAGGGCCCCAACCCTGTCCTGAAAACTCTTGTTGGATTTCCCCTTTGTTCTCTGCATCCTTACCCACTTTATTGGGAAGGTCCCTCCACAGATTACTTGACATCTCTTGGGACACTCTGGTTTCTTTCATGCTTTGTATCCTGACAACACATTTTTCTTCCTGGGTGACCTACAACTTACACAACTCCCAATTGCTGTAGTTTCCATCCACTCCACCCCAGGCTCTGGTTCCAGTCATCCTTGTCCCAGAATATTTCATTAATCCCAAGGTACCACGTTTGAAATATGGGCAGTGCCTTCTGGAGTGTTTTGCATAAGGTAGATGCTCCAGATTTGTTGCTGACATTGATTGTAGCAGGGTAGCATCAATGTGCTCATCTGCCCTCAGGGTTTAATGCTGTGCTGTGTTGTTGCTGAAACACCATGTGCTTTAGGGTCAAGCAGACTTGGGTTTTGATCTTGGTTGTGGCACTTAATAACGATGTGACTTCGGACCAGATACAAATTTCTCTGAGTTTCACTTTTTTTCATCTGTAGAATGTGGATTGATAAGCCTATCTCACATGGTTGTTACAGGGATTGACTTAGAATTGGGTTAGATACCATCATGTTAACAAGAATCCCGTGATTTTGGTATGAGCAGTTCTCACATATTATTTTGAGAGACACTGAATAAACAATAGATATGAAATTCCCTAAGAAAGAAATTTCATATATTATGAGTTAATATTTGAAAACCACTTAGAACAAGCCTGGTACCTAATGTGTGCAAGAGCTACGTACGTGTTTAGAAAAGAGACCATTTCTCCATCTTCTTCCTTCTAAATAGAAGGATCCTGGCCCACTGACTTAGAGGACATTGGAAAATCACTTCTATGGGGCTGCTAGTCACACCAGGACTTGGGGGCAATGCTCTGCTCTGGACCACAAAAGACAACCAGAACTCCAAACAGCATGGAAGGCCTGGGAACCGGGTTAGCTGAGAGGTGAAATTCAATGTACTTTTAAAGAAATCCTCTCACCCAAAGGAAAGAAAAACAAAGTAGATATCCAGCATGCTTCTGGTTCTCAAATTACGTAGCAATCCCTATGCACCCACCCTCATCTCAAGTGCTGTCTTAAGACCCCTGCCCTTCTCACTAGGATACGCCGTTTGCCTTCCTGCATCCACTCAGCTTCAACCCCAGGATCACAACCTTGCCCCCTTAACCTACCTCCTGTCCCCCAATCTGCTTCCTGCCCCCAATTTCTGTCCCCTAGATCCAGATGACATCAGGAAGAGACAATCCCAATACCTAAGGGCAAGTATGTTTTGACTATTTCAGTGTTTTCTTGAACATGGATTTCATGAGTCCTCTAAAGAGTAAGACAAGAATCTGGTCAGCAGTTTCTCCCTTTCATCTCTCCCGGGGAAACTGCAGTTCGAGGCAAAGAGGTTTGGCTGAGCTGATAGAACTTTTTGGGATGGGTTGTTTCCCAACATAAAGAAACTGAGCATGTGAGCTGCTGAACAAAGAACCTCGGCCCTGCCCTTGGTGGGCTTGCTGGATGGCATAGCCAGCCTTCTGCACCAGAGCTCTCTTTGAGATGCAATATTTTAGCGATCCTGCAGCTGAGCCCAGAAGAGAGTCAGTTGCTAGACTTTGGACCATGAAGCCATTTGGCAGCTGTATGTATTGTGTGTTCACCACATCAAGTCAAATCTTCTTCCATCACCATTTATACCCCCCTTCACCGTCTTCTACCTCCCCACCCCTTAATTTACCTTTTTTTTTCAGACTGGGTACTATACAGTTTTTATATCTAATCTGTATTATTCAACTTAGGCATCTAGTCAGGAAAATTGGTCCCATTCAATGTATCCACAAATTCCTGGTTTAATGACAAAGAAGCTTCGGAACATAGAATTAGAAAAATACTGATTTAAGTAAGAAAAGAACATGTGTGTAACTTGGAGTTGGTGGTGCAGGTGGTTTGGAAAAATATTATCTTGACTCTGCAATGAACTTGTTTAAAGAGTTTGACAAAACTCTTCAGTGTATGGGTGACTCATGGGTTGAGTTAGGGGAGTGAATTCTAAAGTCACTCACAACACTGAAATTTTACTGTGGATTTGAGCATTCAACCCTCTTTGCTCCAGACCAATTTTACATGTTTAACTTGAAGCTCTGAACTGATAGAAAATAGATGAGCCAAAACCGGTTTGGCTCAGTGGCTAGAGCATCGGCCTGCGGACTGAAAGGTCCCGGGTTCGATTCCGGTCAAGGGCATGTACCTGGGTTGGGGGCACATCCCCAGTAGGAGATGTGCAGGAGGCAGCTGATTGATGTTTCTTTCTCATCGATGTTTCTAACTCTCTATCTCTCTCCCTTCCTCTCTGTAAGAAATCAATAAAATATATTTTAAAAAAAATAGATGAGAGGAATAAAATGGGTCCACTTTCTTCCCAGTTCTCAACAAGTCTGGGTTTTCCTTTTCGGGAATGAACAAAAACCACCAGAATTGACTGGCACTGATCCCAGTACCAGGAAACTACCTGCTCAGCCTGGCAGAGTGAGGGTGGGGAAGGCCGGGGATAATGGGTCTGGGAACAGTGTATTAGTTAGATTTTCTAAGGAGATGGAATTAAGTTACAGTCCAACAGCACAGCATGATTATCTGAATGAGGAAAGGAGAGCAGTGCCAAGGCTGGGAAATTACCGTATCCAATAATAGGAATCCTGGAATTCTGCCCAAAGGAAACAAGTGTGGGCAATTCGGAGCCCACTTTGTGTTACAGAAAACACTGGGCAGTTGAAAGTCCTTTTTGCCTGGTGGACTCAGAGACATGAATAGTAAGGACTTTTTTTTTTTTCAGAGTAAATCCAAGGATTAGCAGAAATGCCCCAAGGCAGTTATAGAATCAATGAAGACTCTAATGAAAATTATGACCTGCCTTCTCAGAAAAATGAGTGCAGCTACATACATAGACCCAACATATTTTTTAAGACTTAATTTTTTTGAGCCGTTATGGGTTGATAGCAAAACCGAGAGGAAAATACACAGAGATTTCCCACATACTATCTGACCCCTCCACCCCCTAAGTTTTTCCATAGCTTTCCCCACCATGAACAACCTGCATCTGGGTGTTGCATTTCTTACAATCAAAGAACCTACATTGATACCCAAGATCCATAGTTTACATAAGGATTTACTCTTGGTGTTGTACATTCAATGGGTTTTGGCAAATGTATAATGACATGTATCTACCATTGTAGTATCATACAGAGGAGTTCCACTGCCCTAAAGTTCTCTGTGTTCCACCTACTCATTCCTCCCACCATCCCCAAGCCTGGAAACCACTTATCTTTTTACCGTGACTATAGTTTTGCCTTTTCCAGTATGTCATGTAGTTGGAATCACATGGTATGTAAGGCTTTTCAGACTGGTTTCTTTCACTTAGTAACACGCACTTAAAGTTCCTCCATGTCTTTTCATGACTTAATAACTCATTTATTTTTAGTGCTGAACAATATTCCATTGTCTGGATGAACCACAGCTTATTTATCCATTCACCTACTGAAGGACATCTTGATTGCTTCCAAGTTTTGGAAATTAAGAATAAATATGCTATAAACATCAATGTGTGGATGTAAGTTTTCAACTCATTTAAATAGATATTGAGGAGTGCGATTGATGATCTAATGGGAAAATTATGTCTAGTTTAATAAGAAACTGTCAAACTATCGTTTTTGCATTCCCACCAGCAGTAAGGGTTTCTGGTATTCTACATCCTCTCCAGCATTACAATAAAAAAAGTCTGCTGTGCTAAAAAATATGTGGAGAAAATAAGCCATAGATTGGGAGAAAATATTTGCAGAAGAAACAACTGATAAATAACTGTTATCCAAAACACTAAAGGAACTCTTAACATTCATCAATAAGAAAGTTAAAAAAATTAAAAATTGGCCAAAGTCCTTAACAGATACCTCACTAGAAAAGATATACAGATAGGAAATTAGCATATGGGAAGATGCTCCACATCATATGTCATCAGGGAAACCCCAAATATTTCACAGAGCAGAAGTTTTAATTTCAATGAAATTTAATTTATCAATTATTTCTTTCATGATTATGCCTTTGGAATTTTATCTAAATGTGATTACTATAATCAAGTTCATTTAAAATTTCTCCTATTTTATCTTCTAAGAGTTTTATAGATGTAAAAGCATTTTATATTTAAGTCTATAATCCATTTTGAATTAATTTTCATGAAGGTTTGAGGTCTCTGTCTAGATTTTTTTTTAAGATGAATGTCCAAATTTTCTGCCATTGTTTGTTGAAAAGACTATCTTTGCTCCACTGTGTTACCTCTGCTTCTTTGTCAAAGATCAATGGAGTATACATATGTGGGTCTATTTCTAGTCTCTCTATTCTGTTCTATTGGTCTACTTGTTTATTCTTTCACCAGCACTACACTGTCTGGATTACTGTAGCTTTATAGTAAGCCTTGAAGTTGGGTAGTGCCAGTTCACTGACTTTGTTCTGCAAAATTGTGTTGGCTGGACCCAATATAGATGTACAATTACTGGGTTTTTATAAATATCTTAAAGTCCATCCATGGGTCCTAGGTATTCATAAAACTGAGGTAAATAATCCTGCAATTGAGAAGTATTATAACAAACTTCAGTAAGTGATAACTAACTGTAAAGTGAGAATAGTAAGAAAAGGCTTCGTGGAAGACAGGGTTCTTTATAGTAATCCCATGGAAGTTTGGGAAGGAATATAGGGAACAGAGAGAAGCAAGGTTGCTAAATCAAAACAGAATAGTTGAAGAACCTTGGATTTTTGTAATAAGGTAGATCAGGTTGAAATTCTAATTCTATTGTAGTCTAGCTATGTTAACTTGTGTGGCTTAGCTTGATGCTTGACAGTAAGATGTGCAGTGATAACCCCCATCTTACTCCTTCTGTGGCCAATATGGAAGAGACAGCTGTTGGAGAAGCAGCACGGACGGTGGGTCCGGACTGATCAGAGTTTAAGTCTCTGCTCTGATATTATGAGTTGAGTGACATTGGATCAGGTACTAAATTTTCCGAATATCTCTCTAAGGGAGGTATAGAAAGATGTACCTAAAGAATGATGTACCTAAAGAATGATGTTACATAGAGAATACTCAATAATTAGTAGCCGTTGTTATGACAAAGGAAGCCAACTTTATTTCAATGGAAAGTATATATTGAGAGGACATGGTGGATCTATAAAGGACCTAATGCCAAATTGTAAATATTGGAGAGCTATTAATTTTAATTTTTTCCTTTCTTTAAAATTTCAAACTCATGGTTGCTGCCATAACAACAACATAAAAACCCCAAAACTCTTTACCTCACTCTCTTCATGTAACCTCTCCATCATCATTTTTCTTTCCCATTTATTCCTTCTCTTAAGGTCAAACTGCTATAAAATGATCTTTCCTGATTTTTTTCCTCCAAAACAACCCCCTAGGGAAAGTGGACTAGTCCACCATCCTCATTTTCTGTTCTTAGGAACCAACCAACTGGAACAATAGAGAACAAGTCTCCATGTCATTATCATAATATTCTTACCATGATGCTTTAAAAAAATTATTTATCATTTTTTTTGAAAGAGAGATTTGTTGTTCCACTTATTTATACATTCATTGGTTGCTTCTTGTATGTGCCCTGGACAGAGATTGAACCCACAACCTTGATATATACCAATGGCACTCTAACCAACTGAGCTACCCAGCCAAGACTATGATAATATTCTTCAATTCTGCCATGGGTGAGAAGGTTGTTTCAGATAACTACCATATTAATGCAGACACAGAGCTCTGAGACCCAAGACCAGGGTAGCTGTGGTGGGAGAGAGGGAAATGAGTTGGAAACCAAGTGTGAAGTGTGTAAAGTCATTTGTGAGCAATAGATATGGGAAATAAGGGGTGTGAATCATAGAAGATGACTTAAGTTGGTTTGTTCATCTGGTACGCATCTTGAACCTCTACCCCCTGTGAGTGTTGTACAGATAAAGACAGGATAATGCAGGTACTTATGGTGGATAAAAAGCAAAGTCTCACAGAAATTCAAAGTTAAAAACTATTTCATCCAAATATGGAAATTGTCCTGAGAAAGTAGCCTTTGAATTAGGTCTTGAATGATCAATAAGACATGAACATCTAACAATAGTGATGGGCCATGTGGGGGTGAGGCAATAGTAGGAGACACTCAGAAATGAGGGAAGATATAGGGGGGAAAGACCTATAAATCAGTTTGTCCATATTTCTGGGTGAGAGGCAAGACCAGAAGGATTCTTAGATTTATTAATAATTCTTTTAAAAAATTGGTGAATTTATTGGGTTTAATAAAATTATGTAGGTTTCAGGTCTATAATTCAATAATACATCACCTGTATATTGTATTGTGCGTTCACCCAAGACAAGTCTCCTTCCATCACCATTTACCCTCTTTCACTCTCTTCTACCTCCCCGCACTCCCCTTTCCTCTGGTAATCACCATACTGTTGTCTATGTCTATGAGTTTTTTTGTTTGTTTAATTCCTTCGTCTTTTTCACCCAGGACCACAACTTCCCTCCCCTCTGACAGCTGTCAGTCTGTTCTCTGTATCTATGAGTCTGTTTCTATTTTGTTTGCTAGTTTATTTTGTTCACTAGATTCCACATATAAGTGAGATCATATGGTACTTGTCCTTCTTTGACTGGCTTATTTCACTTAGCGTTTTACTCTCCAGGACCATCCATGCTGTTGCAATAGGTAAGATTTCCTTCTTTTTTACAGCTGAGTAGTAGTCTATTGGGTAACTGTACCACAGCTTTTTATGCACTCATCTATTGGGCACTTGGGCTGCTTCCAAATCTTAGCTATTGTAAATAATGCTTCAATAAACACAGGGGTGCATATATCCTTTTGAATTAGTGCTTCGAGTTTCTTAGGATATACTCCCAGATGTGGAACTTATGGGTTTAAGGCAGTTCCATTTTTAATTTTTTTGAGGTAACTTATACTGCTTTCCACAGTGACTGCACCAGTCTGCATTCCCACCAATAGTGGAGGAGGGCTCGCTTTTCTCCACATCCTTGCCAACACTTGTTGTTTGTTTATTTAGTGATGATAGCCATCTTGACAGGTGTGAGGTGATATCCCATTGTGGTTTTAATTTGCACATCTCTGATGATTAGTGACATCCAGCATCTTTTCACATGTCTATTGGCCATCTGTATGTCCTGTTTGGAGACATGTCTATTCAGGTCCTTTGCCCACTTTTAAATTGGACTGTGTGTGTGTGTGTGTGTGTGTGTGTGTGTGTGTGTGTTGAGTTTTATCAATTTCCTGATACTTCCTGGGATGATAGCATTGCACATCAACAGGTGTGGGCAGAGCTTCAGCAACTGAGGGCCCTCCCACCTTCCAAGGGTCTCCCCCAACCTGTAGATCTGTGTAGTGAATCTTATCCACTCTAGTTATGGACACATTCAGAATGGGGAGTGGGGAGTGGGGAGTGGGGATGGGGAGGCTGAATACCTGGCTCCAAGAAGGGTGGGCAAAGAAGGGTGGGCAATCCTCAGAGACAGAAGCACAGTCCCTTTCCCCTCCATGCTTGTCTCTCTCTCATGTCTGCGATTAGTCTCCCTTCCCTCCTCATCTCCAAATCCTCATTTGAATCACACTGATTTTACCTCTTTCATGCTGTTCACAGCCAGGGGTTGGTTCTGAGAAGCTCATCTGGAACACCTGTCTGAGTCTGGGAGCCTCTTTCCCCCAGCCGGAGGGAGAGAAAGGGGTTGGGCGCTACCTGGGGGGATCCTGCTCAGCTGCTCTTAGTCACTCCTGCACCCTGGATTCAGTTCAAGTGCTCAAGCATCTGCAGTGCCTGGAGGTTGACAGATACTTTCTACTCCCAAAATCAAGTCTCTTCCTGGAATACAGGAAATGGTAAATAGGTCACAAGAAAGGCAAGACCAAAAAGATCAGCAATCTTGAAACTGCAGGAGGGGAAGCCGAGGAGGAAGCTAGCGCGGAGGAGTCCTTGCCAGCCCTCCTGGCGGAATGGCACACGTGCTGGGGAAAATTCTGTCAGAGGGTGTCATGCACACCGTGGGTGGATTACACACCCTCTGCCATGACAGGATAGGAGTGGAGTGTGACTTGCTTTTTTTGTTTTATTTTACACAAGAAATTTTTACAGATGCCAGGAGGTGGTCTTCCACATAGGGGAACTTCTGAAGTTTTTTGTACCAACATGGGGAGTGTTTTTTTTATTTTTAGCCCTTTTCCCCATTCTGAGTATGTATTTTCTCTCCTAGCCAAGGAAACACCAACTCCTGTTAATGCCCCAGACAAAATTTATAAATACTAGTGAGAGAAAAAGTGAACAAGTCTCCTTTTGTGAAAAATATCACACGTTAGATTTCCATATCCTGCCACCTTATTTTTAATATTTTCATGCATCACTAAATTCTTGACAGATAAATATCTTTGTTTCCCAGAGAGTGCTCATCAGAGTGGGCTTCTGATAGGTTGGTGGTTTCCTAACTAATAAATCTCCTTTAATAACATAAAATCTGAAACACAGAATTTAGAACCTTGTTTTCTTCTCTCTCTTTACCTTTCTTCCTCTCTTTCCTTTTCCTGCTCTTCCTCCCCACCCACCCCTCTTGTCTCGCCCTCCACTGCTGGGTTCAAATCTCACTTCTGTCACTTACCACCTGTGACTCTGGGCAAGTTACTTCATATTTCTCTGTTGTAGTTTCCTCACTTGTTAACTAGAAATAATACTAGCATATTATATGGCATCAATCTTACAATGTTATTGTAACGATTAACTAAATTAATGTATATGAAGTACTTATAAAAGTGACTCAGTAAGTTGCTACATAAGTGCTTGCTGTTTGTACCTTTTCATTGATTTATGTTTTATCTTTCTAACTAAATTATGAGCTCAATCACCAAGGCCGTCTTTCCCCGTGACCCCTTTACTTAGTATGGTGGAAACAATATCAATAACAATAGCTTGCTTTGATTCTCTCTTTAGGTGGGACAAAGCGCTTTCACTTCGATTGCCTCAGCAGTCCTGGCAGTGACACATGGCTATGCATTTTATTTGTACTTTAGATGCAGAGCTGAGGCGACATGGAGTGGCTTGGTCAGGGCCACATGGTTTGTGTGTCACAGGTCACACAGCAAGTTATTGGTGTGGCTAATTAGTCATGCTTGAGTTCTCATTATCAAAGCAACCTGTTTTTCTAAAACTGTTCTACGAACATATTTTCCTAACCTAATAAAGTAACTTCACTATTGAATTTTGAAAAAGCTACTAGCCCATTAAGCTATTTCCAGTCAGTGTTTACCTATTTTATCCTGCAAATTTGAACACAAAATATAATGTATTATTAATGTTCTCCTGCAATATTTATGTCTCTTCTGGGGCTATCAGTGAAGTTAGGAGGACAGTGAAAATTTTGCAAGTCTTACTGTAATACTTTCATGGAAGCCTGGTATGAGGTGTTCCAAGAAACAAGGTTATTCTTTTTCCTGCAGTGGCATTTTTTTACTAGAACATATTAAAACTATCAATAAAAGTCACTCTTTAAAGTCATATTTTTAAGTTCATTACTGCATATACTAGGAAATGTGACTCTTTTTAATATGTAGTCTTGAAAATAGTTTATTCTTTTCTAATTATAATAGCAAAATGTGTTTGTTGTAAAAAAAATGATAAACATAGAAACAGTATGAAAATAAAGAGGAAGAGCCTCTAACTACTAGAGATAATTTCTTTCTCCACTCTGGTGAATTTCCTTAAGGTCTTAGTGTTGTTTTTGTCATGCGTCAGTATAAACACTCAGAATTTTCCATAGTGGATTAACATGTTATTTACAATTTTGCATCCTATTACTCTCACTATTATTATGTTACTAGTATTTTTCCCCTTGCCTAAAATGCTTCAAAATTATTTAAGTGGCAACATATTATTCAATCCCATAATTATTTTAATCACAAACTATTATTAAGCATTTGGGTATTTCCACTTTATTTTTCTATTCTACGTAGTGCTGCAAAGAAGTTTTGTGTGTAATTTTTGCAAACATTTCTGATTACTTTCTTAGTAGATCCGATTGCCTTAAATAAGTGATCAATCAGTCTTAGTCTTTCCTCGAGAAAGTCTAGAAACATACAACCACTGGACAGCTGACCCTTCCTCTACAGAAGCATAGTGAGCTTACATCATATTGGAGTATTTAAGCACCACGTATTAGAACTTGGAATACAGCCATTGAACTGATGCCCTTCATAAGGACCTCATGGAAACTGCCAGCTCTGACGCAAAGCTAAGAGCTCTGGTGGAACACGTGGCCTCGGCCCCTGACGGAGCAGCATTCCTTTGCAAATATTTTCTGCCTCGTCAGATTATTATAGATGGCTTCTGTATGTCAGGTTCGAGAAAGCACGCAGGGGAATTTTCACATTTACAATAGGGAGCTACCCAGATTTCATCATAGAGCAATAACTCAGTCACATATTTAAAATCTTTGATCTGTTAAATAAATATACTCAGGACCCAGAGGCTCCTTTGGAAAGTACAGGAGTGATAAGGGCTGCCTTCCACCTTCCCACTGGTCCTATTCTTCCGGTTCTTCGATTTCCCTGGCAAAACATGCACTTTATGAGTTCAGGGTGGAGCATATACATTTCACAGACAATGTTCTGTTTGTGCCAGAAAAAATAACAATAAAAAGTTCCCAGCAGTTAATGAGGTAGAGGCTAAGACCTATCACAGTAGCTGATAACATTCAGGCATTTGCCACATTTTACACTCATATTTAATAAAGAATAAGATGTAGTTGCTTCCACAAAACCCTACTGTGTCTATTTCTGGATGTTGTGAAATGTACAGGGAATTGGGCCTTCCCAACTGTAGAGTTCTGGTCGGTAAATTTGCAGTCTCAAAAATGATTAAATATGTACACATTTTTTTGACCCTAAAATTCCATTTCTTGGGCTTATGTGTGTATTTGTGTGTGTGTACATTGTGTGTATGCCTGCATGCATGTGTATGTTTTATAACCCAAGACTAAGCAGAGGTGGTTCTCCACAGCAGGAAAGAAGTAGCCCTAGCAATTTCATACATCAGAACCCCCCTGAGAATTCTATCAGAAAGATTCATTTCATCCCGTGGCAGCGCGGTGGAGAAAAGGCGTTTTCTAGATGCCTGCAAAGAATGTTTTTGTTTTTCCAATGTCAAAAAAAAGCACCAAAGTTTCATCTGCTGGGCCCTCTGAAGACTGTGCAATGTTATCTGTTTGACCTGTGTTAAGTATCCATAATATTTGCTATTAAGTGAAGGGGAAGAATGATGTTGTGGGTGGTCAGAACCGTTGAGGAGATTTTGAAGGATGTTAGTGAGATGATGAAACCTGCTATCAATGCTACCTTGAGACCCTAGAGCAGTGATGGCGAAACTTTTGAGCTCGGCGTGTCAGCATTTTGAAAAACCCTAACTTAACTCTGGTTCCTTGTTACATATAGAAATTTTTTGATATTTGCAACCATAGTAAAACAAAGATTTATATTTTTGATATTTATTTTATATATTTAAATACCATTTAACAAAGAAAAATCAACCAAAAATATGAGTTCCCGTGTCACCTCTGACACACGTGTCCTAGATTTGCCATCACTGCCCTCGAGTGTAGACAAATCCCCATTCTTAGGCATACTGGCTGCATAAGAGGACCCTGTGGTCTCTCTGGAACTATTCTGCTGAATGGAACCCCTCAACCTACCATTTTCAAATATACCACAGGTTATGTAGTCCTAGATGATAATGTAATGGGGGCTTTGATGATGGAAAGAGAACACAGACTTCTCAGCAGCCCTTTGGCCAAAATGAAGAGTCAGGCAAGGAATGAACACGTTAATAAAATCATTGAAGAGCTGGACATGAGCAAAGTGCTGAATGCCTCAGTGGGAAACCAGCTCACTTGGGGTGTGTCTAGAGGCGCGAGAAAGAAGACCACAAGGCAGGGAAAGCGGTTACAGACAAATCCAAGCACGTGTACCTGGATGAGGCCACCACTGGCTGAAATGCTGGCACATTAAAGGCAGTTCTGCTCTTAGAGAAGACGTGATGGTAGGGAAGGACCACTGTCTTCTTCGTTCATCACCCTGTTGCACCATCTTCTCACCTGATGGCTTTGGGAAAGGTGATGTGTTATGGCCATGCACTGGGAACTTTGTCACTGTTTGCATCAGCTGGTGACTAGTGTGAGTCCTTTAATGACTGTGGGTTTCTTCCTACATGTCATTACTGGAGATTCCTTTTCTGAGGCTCCAGGAAATTGAGAAGGTGGAAAACTGGAGGCAACTGAAAAGCCTCCAGGTCAGGATAAACAATGCAGGGAGGAGTTAGGAGAATTTATATCAATTCCTCTTTCTACAGAGAAATGAAATCTGAACTGGATGGTCGCTCACAGAGTCAAAAAAGGATCACGTGGTTTTCACATATAGAGCATACACCACTTTTTGGGTCATCAGTTCAGGTGTCTGCAAAGAATGCTCACTCAAAAAAATTGACTTGGCAACTCTCAAGGCTCCGTTCCTGAGGTAATAACACCTGCTGTCAGTGGACTGGTGATCGGGGTCTTTGACTTTGATTTCAACAACAACCCTGCAGAAATTTAGAATGGAGCTGGCTTCTGGTTTTACTTGACCTGTAACCATTGCTTTAACAGTTTCTCAGAGGCATCTCTTTGGTTCTTGAAAAGGAGCAAGTTATGAGTCTGTCAGTGGCTTTTATAGAGAAGCATCATATTTTTTGGAAAACTGATATCTGTAAGAATTCTTGGGAGTATCATACACTGACAAATAGGTTGTATTAATGTTGGGCCTGAAGCTGCAGTGGAACCATCTTCATCACAGTGCTTTTCCTTCAGGAAGCTTCCCTGAGTCCCAGCACCTTGGCTCTGGCTGTCACTGCATGCTGGAGTGACATTCGTTGGCCACTCCTCTCTTGACTGTCTCTTTAGTAGCAATGATGATTTTTTCAGGCCTCTTTAGAACCCCAGGACGATTAGGTCTTACTTTTCCTGCATCTGATACATAAGCATTTCTCAGTATGACTACACAGTTTTGCAACGTAATGATTTTTCGGGCCAGAGCTTTTATCTAGAGATACATGGGACACAGGGCTTGTGGCTATGCAATATATTCTGGAGATACTGAATACCAAACCAAGCTGTCCTCTGGGGTCTGGAGGAATCATCTGGCCTTAGCATACACAGGGGGTAATTTTCTTCCCAATTGGCTACCTAAACATCGATGTTTCTAAAACAGCTTTGTAAAGTCATTCGTAGGGGCTATCTCTAGAATCCAGGTCACTTTCCCCCCCAGTCCACCTTTGATTTCAGCCCCAGCTATAGTGTCATGAATTTAGACCACATCACACTGACAACAACTTACCTTGAGCATGCTTTGCTTGTCTTTCTGCTCTAAGACCTTCTCAGAGGATGAGGGAGAAGGCTGAAACCAATTTCCCCACCTCAAGCACAGCTTCAAACCCTGGGGGGAATTAATGCTCCTGGTGACAATCCCCAAATAATGAGGTATGTGAATCAGCTAAAAAATACTTCACGCCAAAACCGGTTTGGCTCAGTGGATAGAGCGTCGGCCTGCGGACTGAAAAGTCCCGGGTTCGATTCCGGTCAAGGGCATGTACCTGGGTTGCGGGCACATCCCCCGTGGGAGATGTGCAGGAGGCAGCTGGTCGATGTTTCTCTCCCATCGATGTTTCTAACTATCTATCTCTCTCCCTTCCTCTCTGTAAAAAATCAATAAAATATATTAAAAAAAATACTTCACCCACCATTGTTCAGGGAAATAATTCTGGGAGGCAGCGGTTTGTTTCTCAGGAGGTACTAGTGGAATAAGTTCCCCAGTGCCCACAGAATGACCTTGAAGGCTTGTCCCCTCTCCACCTCCCTCCCTCACTTTTGGTTCCTGAGATTATATCACAAATAAATTACTTGCTCCTCAAGCTCTGCTTTCAGGGGACCCAAACTAGGATGAAACAAGATGCTTGATTTGTTTTAATCAGTTGTTGTGTGAACCTGTATTGTTCCATTGAAGTTGTGGTTGGTTATTTTTATTTTTAATAATCTTAGTATTTGGTGCATATGGTTAAACCCACAGGGAAAGTATAACTTATATTACTATTTGAAAGAAATGAAAGTGTTGGCTAATGATATACAATACCATCCACTTGATAATCAGAAAATAAACCCTCGAGGAGGAAATGAGGAAGAATCCACTGACTTAGGGAAGAGGACCCGATTTCTAGATTCAGCTCCAGTCCTCATGGTTTGACACTGACAAAGGCAAACATCTTTCTTGCTTCAAGATCCTCATCTTTAAAAAGTATAGAGCTATATGGTCTCCATGCTTCTCTAGCTTAGACATTCTATAATTCAGTAGGTATTAAAAAACCATTCTAAGGACCATGTTTGTCCCTGAAACTCAGCTGAGGCCAGGACCCACTGGTAAGGAAGCCACAAAGCTCAGGGCTGTCTGATCCTTTGTCCCCATCTTCCCCAAAGAACTCAAATATCAGGCCTCCTTGCTTTCATAGCATGTTCCTTCTAAAATATCTGTCACCTAGTCGGTGCTCAATAAATGCTGGAACTCCTACCATTTTTCAAAGAATGGAACCCCTATCAGAAAGAGTAGAAAGATGGAACTCCCTTAGCAGGACATAGTTTATGTTTATCTGTCATAGATATGGAAGGGGAGTTAAGTGACTTTCAAGTGATCACATTTTGTGAACAATTTCTCTGAAAACATTTTATATAATATGAATAAGTCACCCCATATTGCCTTGTTTTCTAGTTGTTTGTGTGTGTTTTAACGCTCTTATTAAATGTCCTCTTGAATTCAGTCACCATGTTCTATCCATTGGTATATACTACTAAGTACCTTTCACTTAAGAATAATTGTGGGGGAAAAAAGATTAAGAAACAGAGACTCTACTGCAGTAGGAATTAGGTCTCAGGAATGTGTCCGAGATTTGAAAAGAATGGCTAGAAAATAAAGCCTAGTGTGCTAAATAGCCTTCTAACAAATTAGGTTTGAAATAATTTTCTATGTTAACCTTCTCACTAGTATGAGCATTGACCCCAAAAATCAATTGAAGCTCACATTTAAAACATTTTTTAAGTGATAACTTTAAAATGACACAACTATCAAAGTAAGCATAGGGAAATACAATTGCAATTAATATTAAAAAGTATCAAATATCAGTTCTCTTTTACAGTTATGAAAGAGAGAGGAAGAGAGAAATGTGATTAAGATGAGAGAGAGGGAGGGTAAGAGGAGTGACAACGGGAATGGAGGAAGGAGAAATGAGTAGGAATGCAAGCAACTAAGAGTCGTTGTGAAGAAAGAAAGAGGATCCGTGGGCTGTAGTGAGAGGTAATGTAGGTAAGTGTAGGCGATTCTTTTGTTTGTTATGACCTTTATTGAGGTATAATTCATATGCCATGAAATTCACCCTTTTAAAGTGCACAACTCATGAGTTTTAGTATACTCATAGGGTTATGAAAACACCATCACTATTTATTTTTAGAAAAAAATAATAAAATAGAAACCACATAGCCATTAGCTGTCACTCTCCATACCCCTTCTTTTACCATGACACCCCAATAGCCCTAGATAATCACTATTCTACTGCCTGTCTCTATAGGGTTGTCAATTTTGAACATTTCTTATAAATGAAATCATATAGCACGGGGCCTTTTGGGCTTGTTTTTTTTTTTCACTTAATATAATGTTTTCAAGGTAAATATGATTTCATTGTATGAATATGCCACATTTTATTTATCTACGAGGGCCCGATGCGCACGAAATTCGTGCAAGAGCAGGCCTTCCTTCCCCCAGCTGCCGGCACTGGCTTCCCTCCGGCACCTGGGACCTGGGCTTCCCTTGCAGCCCCCGCTTCATCCAGAAGGTCATCCAGAAGGATGTCCAGTCTAATTAGCATATTACGCTTTTATTATTACAGATTCATTAGTTTGTGACACATGGATTGTTTCCACTTTTTGGCTATTATGAATAATTTTGCCACAGACATTCATACACAAGTTTTTTTGTGGACATACGTTATCATTTCTTTTGGCTGTAGATTTAGGAGTGGAGTTGCTCAATCATGTGGCAACTCTATGATTAACCATTTGAGAAACTGTCAAACTGTTTTCCAAAGTGACTTTATCATATTTCATCATCAACAGTGTATGAGGGTTCAGTTTCTCCACATCATTGCCAACATTTATTATCTGTCTTTTTGATTATAGCCATTCTTGTGGGTGTGAAGTGATATCTCATTGTGTTTTTTATTTATAATTTCCTAATGACTAAAGATATTATCTTATCCTGTGCTTGTTGGCCATTTATACATCTTTTTAAAATTTTTATCTTTATTTTGAAAGTATTACATATGTCCCCTTTTTTTCTCCTTTGATCCCCTCCACTCAGCACCCGCCCCCTCCCCCAGGCCTTCAGTGTACTATTGTCTGTGTCCAAGGGTTATGCATATATGCCTATAAGTTCTTTGGTGAATCTCTTCCTGCCCCCACCTCCCCAATTCCCTCTGAGATTCATCAGTCTGTTCCATGCTTCCATGTTTCTGTATCTATTTTGCTTGTCAATTTATTTTGTTCATTAGATTACTCATATAAGTGAGATCATGGAATACTTGTCTTTCTCTGACTGGCTTATTTTGCTTAGCATCATACTCTCCAGGTCCCTCCATGCTGTCTCAAAGGGTAGGAGATCCTTCTTTTTTACAATTGTATAATATTTTATTGTGTAAATGTACCATCTCCTGATGGGCACTTGGGCTGTTTTCAGATTTTAGCTATTGTAAATAGTGCTGCTATGAACATAGGGGTGCATGTATTCTTTCTGATTGGTTTTGAGATTCTTAGTATATATTTCTAGAAGTGGGATCATTTATACATTTTTATAGAAGTGTCTATTCAGATATTTTATGCAGTTTTGAGTTGGGTTATTTATCTTTTTATTTTCAATTTGCATGAGCTCTTCACATATTCTGGATGTAAGTATAAGACCCTTATCAGATATGATTTACAAGTATTTTCTACCTTTCCATGGGCTGTTTTTTCACAGTTTACAGTATCCTTTGGAGCATAAAAGATTATAGTTTTGATATAGTTTAGGTTTGTATTTTTATTTATTTTTATAATGTTGTTTGAACTTTTGGTGCTGTATTTGAAAAACGATTGCCCAACCTGAGGTCATGAAGATTTACTTCCATGTTTTCTTCTAAGAGTTTCATAGTTTTAGCTCTCATATTTAGGTATATGATCCACTTTGAGTTAATATTTTGATATATTTAGATGAGGTAGAGGTTTAACATCATTCTTTGACATATGGATACCCAGTTATCCCATCACCATTTGTGGAAAAGACTATTATTTCCCTCATTGAATAGGTCTGTTGACCATAGACATGGGGATTTATATGTGGATTCTCAATTCTGTTCCATTGATCTGTGTGTCTACACTTATGCCAGTACCACATGTCTTGATTAGTGTAGTTTTATAGTAAGTTTTGGAATGAGGGAGTGTAAGTCCTTTGACTTTGTTCTTCCTTTTCAAGATTGTTTTGGCTCTTTAGAGTCCCTTATAATTCTATATGAATTTGAATATTGGCTCTACCATTTCTGCAAAAATGCTAGCTGGTATTTTTTTTTTAAAGTGTTTGTTAGATTTTTTATTTTTTTTAAATATATTTTATTGATTTTTTACAGAGAGGAAAGGAGAGAGATAGAGAGTTAGAAACATCGATGAGAGAGAAACATCGATCAGCTGCCTCCTGCACATCTCCCACCGGGGATGTGCCCGCAACCCAGGTACATGCCCTTGACCGGAACCGAACCCGGGACCCCTCAGTCCGCAGGCCGATGCTCCATCCACTGAGCCAAACTGGTTTCGGCCTAGCTGGTATTTTGATAGGAATTGTGTTGAATCTGTAGATCAGTTTGGGGAGTAGCGCCATTTTAACAATGTTAAGTCTTCTAATGTGTGACATGAGATGTCTTTTTATATATTTAGAAGGCTTCTTTAATTCTTTAATGTTTTATAGTTTTTCAGTTATAGTTTTAATTTATTTTCCTAAATTTATACCTAGGTATTTTAATATTTTTAATGCTATTATAGTAGTCATTATCTTCTTAAGTTTATTTTCAGGTTATGCACTGGTAGTGTATAGAAATACAATTGATTTCTATATATTGGTCTTGAATCCTGTAACTCTGTTGAACTTATTAGTTCCAATAATTTTTTAGTGGATCCTTTAGGATTTTCTATATACAGGATTATTTAATTTGCAAATTAAAATAGTTACTACTTCCTTTCCAATCTGGGAGCCTTCCCTCTTTTTTTTTTGTCTAGTTGTTCTGGCTAGACCCTCTATCACAATGTTGAATAGAAGTGGTGAGAGCAAACATCCCTGTCTTGGACCTTCTTCAGGAGGAAAACATTTGGTTTTTTAACATTAAGTATGGTATTAGCTGTGGGATTTTCATAGATGGTCTTTAGTTGGTTGAGGAAGTTCTCTACTATTCTTAGTTTGATGAGGCAATTCCTAGTTGGATTTTGTCAAATATTTTTTGTATGGTTCTTGTTTTTTTAATTCTGTTAATATTGTGTGTTTTACATATCCTAGGATAAATCCCACTTAGTTCTGGTGCATGATCCTTTAAACTGTATATGTTACTAGTTACAGTTTACTAGTATTTTGTTGAGGATTTTTGTATTTAATTCATAGGAGATATTCTCCTATAATTTTCTTGTGATTTTTTTTCTTAGTTTTATATCAGTGTAATACTATCCTCATAGAATGAATTAGAAATTACTTCCTCTTCTTCTACTGTTTGGAAAAGTTTGGGAAAAATTGGTTTTAATTTTTTTGAATGTTTGAATTTACCAGTGAAGTCATCTATGTCTGGGCTTTTCTTTGTAGAAATGTTTTCAGTTATTAATTTGATATCTTTACTTGTTATAGAGTTACTCAAACATTTTATGTCTACTTGAGTCAGTTTCGGCAATTTGTGTCTTTCTAGTAATTTGTCCCTTTCATTTATATTGTCTACTTTATTGGCATATAGTTGCTTATAATATTCCATTTTAGTCCTTTTTTATGTCTTGAAGTTGGTAGAGATATCCCTTTTTCATTCCCAAGTTTAGCAATATGTCTTTTCTCCATTCTTCTATCCCGCCCCCTTTAGTTTCTTGATTAGTGCAGTTAATGCTTCTTATTTTTTGATCTTTCCAAAGAACCAGAGTTTCCACTGATTTCCTCTATTGTTTTGCTATTCCCTATTTCCTTTATCCCAGCTATAAGTGTCCCTCTGAGCAGTGCTTTTGCCAAGTCACATATGTTTTGATATGTTGCATTTTCATTTTCATTCCTCTCAAGGTATTTTCTCCTTTATTTCTTTCTTCTTTGACACATTGGTTGCTTAGGAATGTATTGTTTAATATCCATGTATTTATGAATTTCCCAAATTTTCTTCTGTTATTGAATTCTAATTTAATTCCATTGTAGTTTGAAACATACTTTTATGGTTTTAATCCTTTTAAATTTATTAAGATTTGGTCTATGTCCTAGCACATGATGTATGCTAGGAGAATGTTCCATATGCACTTGAGAAGAATGCCTATTCTATTGCTGTTGGGCCAAGTGTTCTATAGATGTCTGTTAGGTTTACTTGGTTTAGAGTGTTGTTCAAGTATTCTATTTTCTTTAGGATCTTCTGTCTAGTTTTTCTACTTATTATTGAAAATATGGTATTGACATACCAACTTTTGTTGTTGAATTGTCTATTCCTTCAATTTTGTCAGTTTTTGTTTCATGTAGTTTGAGGTGCTGTTGTTAATGTATATTTGGTTATGATTTTTATATCTTCTGGATGGATTGATCTTTTATCATTATGAAATTTCCTCTTTATTTCTTGTAACATTTGTGTTTTAAAATATGCTTTTTAAGCTACAGGCACAGCAACTCCAGTTCTCTCTTTTTTTTTATTTGATGGTGTATCTTTTTGTTGTTGTTGTTATTGTTAATCCTCACCCAAGGATATTTTTCCATTGATTTTTAGAGAGTAAAAGGGAGGGGGAGAGACACACAGAGAGAAACATACACATCAATTGATTGCCTCCTGAATGGGGTCAGGGATCAAGCATGCAACTGAGGCTCAATAAAATCTGGGACCCTTTAGTCCATAGGCTGATGCTCAATCCATTGAGTCAAATCAGTTAGAGCTGAGGGTATATATTTTTTAATTCATTTGTGTTCAGTGCACAGTTTTTTTTAATGATGTCAATATTTTTATTTTAAAAACTAGTGGCCCAGTGCACAAAATTTGTGCATCGGTGGGGGGTGTCCCTCAGCCTGGCCTGCACCCTCTCCAATCTGGGACCCCTCGGGGGATGTCCGGCAGTCGGACATCCCTCTCGCAATCAGGGACCACTGGCTCCTAACCGCTCACCTGCCTGCCTGCCTGATCACCCCTAACCACTCTGCCTGCCAGCCTACTCGCCCCCAACTGCCCCCACAGTGGCCTTCTCACGCCCAACTGCCCCCTTTGCCAGCCTTATCGCCCCCAACTTCCCCCCCCCCGCCAGCCTAATGGCCCCAAATGCCCACCCCTCCTGGAGGATCACCCCAACTGCCCCCACTGCCAGACTGCTTGCCCCCAACTGTGCCCCCTGCTGGCCTGCTCGCCCCCAATTGCCCTCCCCTCCTGGCCTGATCACCCCTAACCACCTCTGCCTTGGCCCCACCACCATGGCCTTGTCTGGAAAGGCTCCCAGAAGGTCTCCTGGTCTAATTAGCATATTACCCTTTTATTAGTATAGATGATAATATAATGCAATTCCCTTTTTTGATGTTCAGCTTTATGATTTTTCACACATGTAGATGCCCTTAGTAGGACAGAAACTAATTATATTACCCCCAAAGCTCTCTTGTGTTGTTTCTTTACAGTTCACATGTCCTGCAAGCCAATCCCTAGGATACAATGATATTCTCCCTAGTGGAAAATTTTTATTACACCATCATAGGTTAGGAATGCTTATTGCCATTGTTATCATTATCACTATTATTTGACATTTCTTTTGTTGATTAATCATTGCTGATAGTCTTTCTTCTTTTCCAACCTTTCTGAACTTTGGATTAATGATATAACTACATTAGCATGAAGCGTTTAGGGATGGTGGGAATTATTTTCTGGGCTGAAATATTGATTAGAGTCATGTAAATGTAGTAGATTCTTAGAAGACTTGTCACAAATTCAAGATGAAGCTTAAGCTTGAGTCTTACTTAAGGGTTAGCATTTTCCACAAAAATTGGGGAACTACTACAGCATTGTTATATTACCAGCTCTGAAAGGAAGCCTAGAAATTCAAGGTTTTTGGTGGCAGCTGAGTTCCAGTTTTGCAATTGTGAATGGTTCCTGAGTATGCCTGGAATCCTACTCCGTCCTCCCCCTCTCTGATTGGCTTTGGAAAGCAAATAGAGTATAACAATAGGAGTTCTGGAATGTTCCTGTGTGTTTGTACTATTGTTAACTCTTATCCTCTCTTTGCAGAGACAAGAGATTAAGTTAAAACTAGATAGGAATCTTCAAAGGATGTAACAGGATTTCCCCCTTCTCCCCCCACCCCAACACTGACCTTCATACCTTCCCAGGCAGGAAGTTTTCCGTGTGTGTGTGTGTGTGTGTGTGTGTGTGTGTGTGTGTGACAACATGATGGGGCAGGTCCAGCAATGGGGAAAACCCCATGGGAGAACACGCCTTTTGTGTACATTCCCAATATTTGCTATAAGTAGTGCCATCTCAGTCCCAGGTTGCAATCAGAATACCACAACACCCCAGAGAACTGGGTACCCAGCACTGAGCACTTCTATTCTTTGAGCTGAAAATGATGGGCTATAGCAAGAGTTTGCTCCTGGCTGCTTTGATGTCAGTGCTGCTATTCCACTTCTGCAGTGAGACAGAAGGTAGGTGTCACTCTTTCTGCTCGCAGGGCAGGAAGAACTATTTTCATTTTCTTCTAAGCCTTGAACTCATCTGGGGTGTCCCCAGAGGACAGAAGCCTGTTAGAAAGTTTTCAAAAGGGAGTCATGGGAGTTGTCAGCTCATTGGTGAGTGAAGGAGGGAAAGGTTCCTGCTGCTGGCCAGGCTTTCTTCTCTGCTGTCAATCACAGCAGGTTGGGGGTGGGGGTGGGCTCACAGAGACCCCTAAGCTCCAGAATACTGCCAAACTGCTATTTCTGGGATGGTGTAAATTGAGGAGCATTACCTGTGAATGGGGTCATTCTGAAATGTAAGGAACGCTCCCACTTCCCCAACTTTCTCATCTCCCAACTAAATAGTTTCAGCAAAATTCAAAACTCATTACTTAGGGGTGGATTATGGCACCTGAGTTCTTCATGCTTGCAAGGCCTCTGGAACATCACTTGCCAACTCTGTGATAACATTTATCCCCTATCTTATAGCAGGTTATAATTCAACAGGAGGAGTGTCCAAGTATTGCTTCATTGTTGTAAGAGAGCATCACTTTTTAGCAACAGGTGCATTCCTAAAAATGAACAAAATGAAAAATTTCTATGAACTCTTATAATTTCAAATTGCTTTATTTATAGCTCATATAAAAGCAGCTTTTATGAATCACATTTTCCTTTGTAAAGTCATCCTTTCATTCCTCTCAGTACTCAGCTCCAAGATGATAGATGAAAATCTGCCAATTTGAAAGATTATCTATGAATTTCTTCATGTGAGAGTTACTCATATTCTTGAGTAATTATAGTGGATTGAAATAAGAGAGCCTGTTTGTGTTTCTTACTAAAGATTTTCCCTTTATGAGAAGTCATGTGCTTCTAAACTATATTATTGAACCAAAATTTCCCAGCACACAAACTATTTTTTTTGAGAACTGAGAACTGTGTTTAATTCAGTCTCAAAGACACTGAAACTCCTCCTTTAAATAGTTTACCACATAGATCAGATTCTAGGCTTCCCCACAACTACAAGTAGTTTCATAATACCTGTCACAGAATAGTTCATTCATATGGACTCAACACTGTTCATTTCTTTTTAGCAGCAAGCTCCTTCGATTGCTGCCTTCGATATACTGAACAAGTCATTCCTAGCAGATTTATCAAGGGCTTCTCACAGCAGTGGGCCAATGATGCTTGTGACATCGATGCAGTCATGTAAGTTATTAACTGCTTTTAACTCAATTGTATCCGAGTACATGGGAATTTCAGGCATAAAAATTTTTGCCTTTTTTGAGTTTCACTCAGAAATATGAGATGTGGCAAAGATATGTTTTAATAGTGCCTGTCTATTTCAAAGCTCACTTTTTATAGATATTTAATTTTATTAAATTTGTTGGGTTGGCATTGGTTAAAAAATTATATAGGCTTCATGTGTACAATTCTACAGTATATCGTCTGTAGAGTGCATTGTGTGATCACCACCCCAAGTCAAGTCTTCTTCCATGGTGAAGGAAGGAGACTTGACTCAAAGCTCACTTTAAATAAGACTGCTCTAAGGCAAAGGTTTTTGCTTTAAAAAAAGCAGCACAGTAGGGGGCAAAATAATTTTCGAGATAAAATAATAGGCTACTAACGTGATAGCTCCAGAAAATATATAAAACATAGACTAGACTTTATTTTTTTTTTTTTTTTTTTTTTTTAAATATATTTTATTGATTTTTTACAGAGAGGAAGGGAGAGAGATAGAGAGTCAGAAATATCGATGAGAGAGAAACATCGACCAGCTGCCTCCTGCACATCCCCCACTGGGGATGCGCCCGCAACCCAGGTACATGCCCTTGACCGGAATCGAACCTGGGACCCCTCAGTCCGCAGGCCGACGCTCTATCCACTGAGCCAAACCGGTTTCGGCAAGACTTTAAAATGATAATCTTCTACCAGAAAATGGTTGAGGCTATAAGTAAAAACTCAGAGTAATTGTACTGTCACATATAATAGTCTTGATTTATACTTTGGGATAATTTGTTATTGAAAAAATATATATATATACATACATACATATACACACACATATATATATATATATATATATATATATATATATATATATATATATTCTGGGACTTTATTTTCTGCCATTGAACAGAAAATTTCATTAAAAATGCATTTGTTAAACTGCCGAGCCAGCATGGCTTTCGGGTTCAAAGGCTTGGAGAAAGAGCTGATGCGCAAATTGACATACAAGATAAGAAATAATAGTTTTGAAATTATGGGGGGAAGCCAGGGAAAAACTCAACTATAGTAGTCAAGTTCCGCTGAGTCTCTGTTTCCCAGCTGCTTTTATTTACTAGAGTACACAATTGCCTTTTAGGAATGCAAACAGACATATCAATGGTAATGTTTAGTAAACAGTAAGATTACCAGGTTTGGGGGGAGTTTGCTTTGGGCCATTGAGTCAGCAGTAGGTAATAAAATGTAAATATTCACCCTGTGAATATCAAAGGAATCCAGGCCAGCCTTCTGCCAGCCTCCTCACATTTATATCAATTACTGTTGACCTTGGTTTCCAGAAGCATCCCTTTTATTTCTTGCATCAAGCTTTATCGAGATAATATGGATTTTTTTTTTTTGCATTTTGTTTCACCTGTGATATAAATGAAATGCTTAGTGCATAGAACTATCAATTTGAATACGAAATTTCCATTGCATGTTTGGTGAAAAAGCCATTTGAAGCTCTTTAAACACAAATCAAATTTTCTGATTTTTCAGCTTTTACACAAAGAAAGGGTTGGCTGTGTGTGCAGATCCAAAGAAGAAATGGGTGAAACATGTTGTGCACGCCCTCAGGTATGAAGCATTCCCAATCTAGTAGCCTCTCTCCGAACATCTGGGGCAAGAGCAGTGTGCAGAGCAGTGGATCCTAGGCTTGCTGGTGTTTTCCAGCTTACGCACTGTGAATTTTTAAAAGGGAAATTTGAGTTGAACAATCAAAACAAAAATTCACTTTTTTCCACTTAGAAATCATTTTTATTTTTTTTAAACTTAGTGATTTTTTCACACGACATACTAAATTCCTCTATGCATTTGATAGTCACAAGCTATTTGATTCTTGTTGCAAAAATATCTCCTGTTTATATAATTTACATTCGTTTGTTAAAAACTGAAATATAAACAATGAAAAAGAGAACAATGGTGTTGATTTACATTGATGATAATAGAGCCACCTTTTATCAATGGACAGAAATCACCTAACTTCACAGTGCTATAGACATGGAATTTGAAGACATACTATAAGTGTTCACATCTTGTTTCTGTCATCACTAACTGTGTTATGATGGTCCAGGCCCTTCCTCTCTGAACTTCAATGTCCTCATCTGCACTCAGAGCTGGTTGGCATCCTGAGATGAGATTAGGGAACGAGAGGCAACTGTTAGGTACCACAGCCTTTCCTACCAGCCAGTCACCCTGTTTTTGCTTATTTGTTTCTTCTCTTTCTCTTTACAGCCAAAGAGTCAAGAAGATGTAAAAACAGATGCTCTTTGGAATGAAATTGGATACAGCCCCAAAACAAAAAGAACCTCGCTGGAGTTGGTGGTTTCACTGCACATTGTTGAGGGTTTAGCAGTTATCTGATTTGTGTCATTGGGCTTATCCAGTTAATGAAGTTGATACATATTGCATCATACTTTACTTTGTTAGACATTGCATTACAGCCAAACTATTTCATGTTAAGTTATTTATATATGTCGGCCTTTTGTGTGTATGTTTTACTATTTAATAATAATTTCTCATAAGCTACTTAGTTTAGTAGGAGGTATAAAATTATGCTTGGAGGAATAAGATTATATAAACGTTTTTTGCAAGCAGCAACTCTTTTTAAAAAAACTATTTAACATTCTTCTGTTTGTAGTTTTGTTTCCTAAATTGTTGTAATTACCTGTAAAAGAGAAAAATGATGAGAATAAATACTAAAACTAAAAGAAATAACCAAAAATTGTTTGTTGATTGAGTTATATGGTATTTAAGATATATATAAAAATTAAAGATCTAGTAGGAAATATAAACATTTTCTGAAAATTTGTATTTCCTATTTACTTCTGCCTACTTATTACTTTTATCTCTATCCCTGATGGTCTAGGACTTCATTCTCTGTGAATTCTAATGGAAAGTGGGTTTTTTGATTCAGAGTCATCCAAATCAGAAATTAGAAAGATCCTATAGCTGAGTTTCATAGCTCAGTGTTTATTGATATAAAACTTTTAAAATAAAAATTGCACCTATTTGTCTGCATGATCAAAGTCCATTGATGTAAAAATCTTGGAATATGTGGATATTTTAGAAGGTTTTAAAAATGTTGTAACATTCCTAGATGTTTGCCCCTTCCTACATTTAGACCATTAAAAAGGACAGCATTCTGCAAAAAAGAAAAAATATATATAAATGCACCCATATACTTTGTGACTACAGAGACAGAACAACCATTTTGAAATTGCCTTGAGAAAAATCTCTTAGTCCATCATTTTGTCACCAGCTAGGGATCTAGAAATGGGCATTTCAGCACAGTAATATTCTTCTACTTCAAAAGTTCTACTGAGGCATCTTTCAGTTGTTTCCAAAAAGAACATGACCGTGCAAAATGTTCTTAGAACCTGATAGAGCCTCACTAACCAGAGGACAGACTTCAGATGTGTGAAAGCTAGCGAGAACCCAGAAACAAGACAAAAGGACCCTGAACCAGTGTAGTTACCAAAGTTTATGCTGTGCCCCCACACTGCACTTGGGCAATCTGCTTCAGATGCCAAAGGCCCCTGGGAAGATCACTGGAGGCAGGAACCCGGATGATATGATGCAAAACCCAGACACGCAAATCCATAAAGCAGAGCAGTGGTGGGTTATTTAGTGGAGAGCCCAAACCTGTTAAGTGGCTCAATAATCTCTGAAGACATCTCCCAGGAATAGTAACATTGAATCATCAGGGAAAGTATGCTCAATATCCTGTTTGTTTATTCATAGAACATGGGTTTACTTTAGTATCTGCTATATGCCAGGCCCTGAGCCAAAGGAAGCTGAGATACCAAGAGGCAAATTCAAGACTTGATCTTTGCTCCCAGGTAATTAGGGTTGAGAAGTGTGGTTAGAAGGAGGGGATGACAAGTGAACCAGCTATTATGACACATGGTGATTAGCACTTGAATAATGAAAGTCACAGAGTGCTGAAGGGCATTCGACGTGAGGGCTTCCAGAAGGAAAGAATAATCAGTTGAACCATATTAAATGGCCAATGTATGATGTTCTTGAACTATGATGATGGCATTTGTGTATGGTTCAGTTCATACTTGAGCTGAGGTATGAGGGACCAGTAGCAGCCACCCAGTTGTAAAGGGACAACAGAGGTGTTTGGAAATATCTGGGGGCATTTTTTATTTGTCACAATATCTGGAGGGGTACTAGAGGTATTCAGTGGGCAAGAGACAGGAATGTTAAACCTATTGAAGTGCACAGGACAGTCTTGCACAATGAAGAACTGCCTCACCCAATATACTAACCATGCCACCAACTGAGCAATCCTGGGTGGAGCAGGGGTAGGAGCGGAGTAGTTGCAGATTAAATGAAACTGTTACCTCAACTAAGTGTAGTGGTTTGAACTTGAATGTGGAAACTTGGGAACCATTGAAAAAGTCAAAGGAGGACGAAGGGGCAGTAGGAAGGAAGATGGAAGCAGAGGTACCAGGGAGAGTTTCAATGAGCAAGGTGAGAAATGGTGAGACTTCAGAAAAGCCATGGGGAAAAAAGGGCACAGAAGAGAGAGTTTTGTGATTTCTGAGAATCATCTCAGACCACCCTCCCTTGAACCCCCACCAGCCATCCTCTCTTCGAACCACATGGCCAGTGAGGTCCATTGCTGATTGCTGGGAGGCCTCACCAGGTGAGCCCGGCAAAGCCAGAAAAGGAGCATATTTTTTTTAGTGCTGTGACAGTGTCTGAATCTTTTGGGACCAGAAATACTAATAACTATTACCTGAGGTTCTGGAGCCTGAAATTTCTAGGCCAGAATGCTATTAATCACAATGCTAACATTACAGTGTCAAGTGAGAGGGTATTTGATCTACTTGGCTTAGAGTGTTGTTCAAGTATTCCATTTTCTTGTGGATCTTCTGTCTAGTTGTTTTTTTTTTTACTTATTATTGAATATATGATATTGATGTATCCAACTTTTAGTCTTCTTTGCAGTTTTGTCAGTTTTTGTTTCATGCATTTTGAGGTATTGTATCTTCCAGATGGATTGATCCTTTATTATTATGGAACTTCTTAATTTCTAGTAACATTTTTGTTACTATGGGAGATTTTTAAGAATACAATAACAATTTCATTATCATAGATTAAAAGATGAACACTAAATTCTTAATATCACCAAATATCCAGTCAATGTTCAAATTTCTATGTATTTTTTTTAAAGGTTGTTACTTTTATTTTTATTTTTTGGTAGTTGATTTGTTTGAATGAAGACCCAATAAAGTTCATACACTGCATTTGTTTGTTGCTTTTTACTTTTAATCTATGTTTCTTATCACCACCCTCATCCCCTCTATTTTTCTTTTGCAATTTATTTTTTGGAGAAACCAGGACAATTGTTCTAAAGTTTCCCAACTTCTGGGTTTTATTGATTGCATTTCTATGGTGTCATTTAGCATGTCCTCTGACTCTTAGAAATAAAGGCTGGCTTAAAACTTCACTGGGGGTGGGGGACAAAACCACTTTATAAGTGCATTCTGGTGTGAAGTTGTCTAAACTGATGCCAGAAACAGAAGTAAAAGGGGAAGCTCTAAGACTATGCGAAAGTCTTCAAGGAATGTGAAGAATTGATCAAGTCCAATTCACAGCCAGAGGGAGGGTAGGTAGATGGTCATACATGTCCTTCAAAGGAGGCGATGGGAAAGGTGTGTAGGAATGGAGAAGTCCCGTCAAGAAGCACAAGAATGCCGGTCTCCACCTGTTCCTGGCCCTGTGGTTGACTTGAGAAGATCATAGGATAGGTGATGTTCTTGCCATAGACTCAGGTTTGAACTGAGGCAAGGAGTCAGGGGAGTGAAAGATGGAAGGACATGGAAGAGTTGTCCAAGAGCAGGACATCATGGAGATGAGTTGGAGGCACAAAACAGTATTGGGATGGAATAATGAGAAGGAGGAGAAGGGAAGATGAATGCAAGGGTTTGGATTTTGATGTTAATCATCCTATATAATAAAAGGGTAATATGCAAATTGACCCTAACTAACAGCGGGATGACTGGGAATGACTGGTCACTATGACACACACTGACCACCAGGGGACAGACGCTCAATGCAGGAGCTGCCCCCTGGTGGTCAGTATGCTCCCATAGGGGGAGCTCTGCTCAGCCACAAGCCAGGCTGCTGGCTGCCAGCACAGCGGTGGTGGCGGGAGCCTCTCCTGCCTCCTCAGCAGCGCTAAGGATGTTCGACTGCAGCTAGGCCTGCTCCCTGCTGTCAAGTGGACATCCCCCGAGGGCTCCTGGGCTGCCAGAGGGATGTCTGACTGCCAGCTTAGGTCTGATCCCCCGGAGAGTGGGCCTAAGCCAGCAGGTGGACATCCTCTGAGGGGTCCCAGACTGTGAGAGGGCACAGGCTGGGCTGAGGGACCCCCCAAGTGCACAAATTTTTGTGCATGGGCCTCTAGTGTCATATATAATATCAAAACTATTAGGCACTAAGTGCTAGTATCACTTGCTAATATTGCTGATATATTATCTCGTTTAAACATGAGGTAGGTACTATTTTTATGCAATAGTATGAATAGAGAAACTGAAGGTAAGGGAATTAAGGAATTTGCACAAGGTCACACAGACTTTAGAGATGTGATAGAATTAGTTGGTTTCAAAGTTCTAAAAGGCATCAGGCATAAAGGAGCTTCTGTGTCAATGAAGACAGTAGCACCTACGGTGTCTGATGCTCCTTGATGTTGGTTCTTTTATTGGTTCTTTGTTATCTTCATAGTCATCTGTGTGCTCTGCTATCTTATAAAATATCAAAGTATTGGAATATAGAATATCTTAGCTGGGTTCTTTTGTATCAAAAAACTTAAAAGGTATGTTTCTTCAAGGAATAAGCTACATCTGTGATGTGGGCACCTTCTTCCCTAGCAGTGCCAGACCTATATCAAACTGTTGTGCTTTTTTTTTCTCATTAAATCATAGTTAATTGAATGAAAGTTATGTTTCCACCCATTCAACCAACAGATATTTATTGAACACCTACTATGTACTGTTTTGGTCATTTGGAATAAACAATACAAAGTCTCTGCTTTCATGTGACTATGGAAGGAGAGACAAAAAAACCAAACAAGTAACCAAAGACATGTCTACTATGAAAGAAAATTAAAGTCAGGTAAAGGAATAGAGATTGGGGTTGGGGTTGGGGATGGAGAACTTCACTATATTTGTTCTCAACCTATAACAATTTATTCCTGCTCCCTTATAAATAATGCTAATGTAAGGTAAGGAAGACAAATGTAATTAAACCCACCCAAGAGTCTGGTCTTAATTTTCTGAGATAAAATAAGGTCCATGGAGGGTTGCTGTGCTAGGCCTTGGTTTCCTCTGACTGAAAGAGTAGGTCATGAATCAGAATCCCTAGGACTATAAACTATTCTTCATTGGGTTGACTTTTTTTTTCACAGTAAAAAAATAGGGGGCTAACTCAAGTTAGAAGAAGTTAAATATGACTCAAACTTGGTGACTGAATTTGCCTATGATAGCATTATTTATATTCACAGAGTTTGATTTTTTCAAATTTGTTGTCTTCTTCTGGCTCTAACTGAATACACAATGTTTATGAATAAATCTGGTACAATAACGTGGTTACAGAACATGTTGCCCATGCTCTAGCATGATACAACATAGTCTCCATTATTAGAACTGAGGCATTTTTTTTTTTTTACAGTGAATGGTCACAGTTTGAAAAGTTGGTAGGGGAAACTTATTTCACTTTTCTTCCTGTTCCCCTCTACCTTCACTTGAATATCAATCTATATATATAAAAGCCTAAGAGTGACTGTGCAACTGAATGACCAAAGGACTGGTTGACCAGTCGCTATAATGCACACTGACCACCAGGGGGCAGATGATCAATGCAGGAGCTGCCCAGTGGTGGTCAGTGTGCTCCCACAGCCAACCTCTTGCGGCCAGTCAACTTCCCACTGTCCCTCCCCTGGCCAGCTGGCCCTGATTGGCCCCGATTGCCGGCCAGGCTGAGGGACCCCACCCATGCATGGGGCCTCTAGTATCCTTATGTTAATTTTAAATTCACCTAAATTCCCAGGGGATGAGGAAATTGCTAGATTTAGATTCATTCAGTCTCAGACCATAATGAGCTTAGAACTTTGAGCAAATCCATGGAAGACAAGAGCTGCTGGATTCCTGAGTCATGAAATCTAGAGGATAACCCAGGTGGGTACAGGTTCCAAAGAATGGGGATCTCTTATGGGCTGAATTGTGTCATCTCCTCAAAATTTATATGTTGGAGTCTTAATCCCCACCACCTCAGAAAGTGACCATATGCGGAGATAGGGTCTTTAAGGAGGTATTTAAGGTTAAATGAGGTCATAAGGGTGGGCCCTAATTCAGGGTGTCCTTATGGGAAGAGGAGATTAGAACACAGATACACACAAAGAAAAGATCATGTGAAAATGCTGGGAAAAGATGGCCATCTACAAGCCAACGAGAGAGGCCAGAGAAGAAACTGACCCTACTGACACCTTGATCTTGGTTGGACCTTCAACCTCCAGAAATGTGAGAAAACTAATTAATTGTTTAAGCCTCCCACTCTGTAGTATTTATTCTGGCAATCATGGCAAACTAACACAGAGACCAAGAAGAGCAAATAGACGCTGAACCCAGGTCCTTTGGGATTTAGCACAGGTATTCATAAATTCACTCTTAACACAGTTCATGAAAACCATATTTTGAATGAGATCTTCAGTTCTGTATGTGAATTCTTCTACTACAGAAGTTTTCTCACATCTGTCTTAGCCCTGTTATTGGGAGGCAACTATGTTCATGGAGTGGAATAGTCCTGGAAAAAACAATGAAAATCCCATCTCACTTAAATCATCTGTTAGCACTTTACTCACATCTCATGGCAGGTGCTGACACACATGGTTCTTATCTGGAAGATGTAAAGGATGGCATTGAGTCCCCCACCCCACCCTCAATAATGTGAGTGACAAGAAGCCCTCTCTTCTGTTTTTCAGCACCTGATGATCTGTTCATGCTTTAATGCATGTAGGGTGGAGGCTTCAAGTAAAAAGACCAGGTGGCATCTACCTCCTTTAATTAACAACATCCAGTCTTAGGCAGTTGCACTGACTCCCTTGACCTTTTGTCACTGTGTTCCAGTGTTGCCCTGCATTCGGCATATCAGGTGCAATCTCATCTCGCCTGGATGTTGAGTTTCACTTGTTTCAGGGATTTGATTTCCTTGGTTTCCACGCTCAGGGTTTCTGTGGTGAAGCTTGCCCTCCCTCTGCCCCTTCCTGCTGCCACCACACTGCTTAGCTTAGCTCTGATGCTGTCTGGGCCCGACCGGGCCTGCCACTCTTCTGCCCGCCCTGCTGTTCAAACCATCAGGACAATCTCTAGATGGGAACCCTGCCGGCAGATGAGTCAGCCTCTGTGGAAATGTTCATTGGAGTTAAGAGATGTTTTCCATTTTGCAACTAAGGGCAGGGAGTAAAAAATCTTGTTTTCTCCAAAACAAAGTAAAAAACCTAGAATTAAGAAAAAGGAGAAAGAAACTTTTTTAAAAACCTATAAAAGCACTATCTGTAGTAGAACTGCTAAGGAAGTTAAGGGCAAGCCATGAGTCCTGGAATTTGCAGAAGTCATCCAAGTTCAGGAAAGACCCGAGCTGAGCATGTAACAGTATGCTTCAGGTTGTTTTAGGTGGGGGAAGGGACATGTGTGCACAAGCACACATATGCCGTGTGTGTGTGTGTGTGTGTGTGTGTGTGTGTTGCAGAAATGGCTGGAGATGAGGTTGGAAGAGGCGGTTGTTACAAGAAGGAACCATCCATAAGACAATGAAAAAACCACCAAAGGGATTCTAGTGAGGAGTGACATGGTCAGACTGGATCAACTCCTCTCTGAGAATGGCTGCCTCTCTTCTTGCTACTTACTCCAATTTTCTTACATCTGCTTTGCTTTATTTTTTAATCTCATGCAATTCTTTAATTTCTTGATTAATCCCTTTTCTTTCAGTCTATCAGCAGGCTTTGATTCTTTCCCCAGCTAACTAAACCTCACGATGTGTCACCAAACCAATTTTCCTGTCATCATCCTTGTCATTTGCTTCCTTGTGCTATAAAACCCCACACAGGTTCAGCCCAGTCCTTTATCTTAATTTGCAGGTGACTAACTTTTGGTCACAATGAGCTCCACAATGTTGGTCCTGGTACTGCTGAAAGTTCATTAGCTGGGCTTTCACCAGGGCTGTCAAAGAGAAAGTTGCATTGGACAAAGTTCAATAGGCAAAGATGATTTTATCTAAGGCTATTGCAATGAGGGAGCGAGGCCATAACTAAAGTCTCAACTCAATTCCGCTGAAACAAAGGTCAGAGGAATTTTTTCAGAGTTGGGTAGGGTACTATTGTCCATCTGTGTTTGCTAACTGGCTTTACCCAAAGAAAAGTAAATTTTCTTGCATTTTAGTAACAAGTAGTAGTTTTGTAACTTAGAGCAAGGTGCCCACCAAAGTTGGGCTCCCACCTTTCCACAGAGGCTGGGAGGAAGAAACACTATGGTCTTAAATCAGCAGTTCTCAACCTGTGGGTTGCGACCCCTTTGGGGGTCGAACGACCCTTTCACAGGGGTTGTCTAAGACCATCGAAAAACACATATATAATTACATATTGTTTTTGTGATTAATCACTATGCTTTAATTATGTTCAATTTGTAACAATGCAAATACATCCTGCGTATCAGATATTTACATTACGATTCATAACATTAGCAAAATTACAGTTATGAAGTAGCAACGAAAGTAATTTTATGGTTGGGGGTCACCACAACATGAGGAACTGTATTAAAGGGTCGCGGCATTAGGAAGGTTGAGAACCACTGTCTTAGATGGTTATATTTCAAAGGAGTAGCTCCCAGAACTAACAGGAGGCATTTAAAAGAATTTACATTTCAAAGCATCAGAGAATAGTTCTAATGACAAGTTTTCTAAAGTAGATGCTCCAAGAAAAGGAGCCTATGGGGAGGAAGATACAGACAGGTTGAAAGTCACCTCCAACTGGAGGAAGCTAGGTTTCGGCCAAGTGATCCCCTTTAGGTAAACTCAGCAGCTTCTCCTCTGTGTGGACTCCAGGCTGGGCTTGCTTTGGCACCGCCTGTCAAGCCAGGCAGCTCCCCACCGGGTGGTCCTCTTACAGCCTTGCTTCCTGCTCCACAAGGAACACTGACATCATCTGACAGGGATCCTCGGCCTCCCTCACTGACTTCCCAGAACCAGCCTGTGAGCCTTCCCAGGATCTGGCTCCCAAAACTTTCCCTTCTTTGTCCTGTTTCTTCAATATCTTCTCCCCTGACTTTTGAAAAGGTTTTAAACAAACTGTAGCTGGAAAACAAACACACAACCAAACAAACCTTCAACTAACAATAAGTACCCTCTCCTCAAACTCCACCTGAGACTAATATTCCTCTCTATTTGTCTGTCTGTCTGTCAGTTCATCTGTCTCTCCCTCTTCTTTCTTTCTCTCCAATCACTCAGGGTCAAACCCTTCTGTTCACCACCTTCTCCCAGGGCTCCACAGAGTGACTGTCACAGTCTAGGTGACCAGGAAATACCTGCCAAGTTAGTGAATGATCGGGAGTTCACCCTCTGAACTACAACGCGTGAATGCGTGATTTTCTTTATGTGGTTTGAACAAGTAAAGTTAATCTTTATTGACGATCACTATTTTAGGAAGCAGGGACCCGTTTCTACCCCAGACTCTGACACCCTGCTCACCCTGCTTATCAGATGCAGAATCTGTATGAAGTTGTCAACCATGAACCTACTTCTGACCAGACCCAGATGGCTCTTGTGTTTATTTACTTACTGATGTAAATTCTCTACCCTACAACTCAGATCAGACTATCCCTACGATATTTAACTCTCACGTTAGCCACCCAGTCTTTCAATTTTCAAAGAACTCAACTTTGTTGATGATCAAAAGAGGGGTGAGCATTTAAAGGAATTTGGGCACAGATGTGGTCTCCCTTTGTCATCAATGGGAAGCAACTGTCCGTGTGGGAAGGTTGGATGGGCTTCCATTCTCAATTATACCTCAGGCTCTCAAAGGTGCTTTTGGAAGAAACTGTCCTTCCACCTTTGCTTTGTGATTTAAGTTCATTATAAACATTTCCATTATCACTTGCATTTTTTTTAAAGCACAGATTTTTGTTTTTTGTTCTTTTGTTCTGTTTTTTTTTTTCTACTCTCTATTTATGATAGAGTTGGATCAACAGAAGGAGAAAGATTAATGAGCATCTCAAGGTAAGACCTCAGTGAAAATGAAAAAATCATAAAGTAGGCAAGTGAACATTATTGGCATGTACTTTAAAAAGAGTCCCAAGTGCTGTATTAAATACATTGCTCTTTGCTCATCCAACAACTGAGTAAAAGACCAAGGTAAGGGCCTCTGTGTTTATTTTTAAGTTGTACCTTTTAGTCTAAGTGTCTGTTTTAAAATAATTACCTTTAATATTGCTTCTAATCTTGAATCTTATTATTCCTTCATTCGATGATATACTACTTTGAGATCCTATTCTGGTTATATTAACAATATCTGGAATGTGCTTTAAGCTAATAAAATATTATTAAAGAGCTTAGTAGTACATGTCATACTATTACACTGTGGATTTTTAAGTCACAGTTTAACTTGGGTATTTACTTTACTACATAGTCTTGAAAGAGGTTATTTCATTTTCTTCTGTGAAGGTGGCTTTTTAAAATAGAGTTCCTGCTAAATTGATAAATTACTGCAGACCATAATGTAATCTGTGGGAGAGGAAGGTTGGGAAATATAAAAATGTCAGTATTGAGACTTGCATCAGATGGCCAATTTGGTCTCATGACGTCTATGAGCCTTTACAGCTTCAGTTCCGATGTGCCTGTCCTTGTACTTCTGTGTTAAGCAGGTTGCATCATATACATCTGGAAAGGTTTTAAAAATATATCCTAGGCTCCACCTAGAGAGATTCTTTTTCTGTAGGCTAGGCGTGGAGTCAGGTAATCTATTTTTTTCTTAAGTGTCTAAGGTAGTTGGATGTTCCAGATTTAGAAATCCCTGCTCAAGTATAAGTTCATGTTATTTCAAAACATCTTATTTTTTAGATACTTGTGTTTCAGACTCACACAATGTTATCAGTCAGAGTTCAGTGTATAAAGTGAAAACCACTGTGACTATTTTAATTAGGAAAGATTTTTAATAAAGGAAATTAGATCTTAGAAAATTATTGGAAGGTCTGAGAGTATGGGTTTAAAGTTGGGCCTCCAGGAATGATTCTAGATAGAACCATAAAGAATTGACCCACCAGGGGAACTAGGTTGGATGCAAGACTCTTGGCTGAATCACCAACAGCTAGTGATGCCACTGTGGCCACCTCTTCAACCACCTCTAGACAGAAAGTGGAAAAAAGGAAACCCTGACCTGCTATCCAGGCATTAGAAAGCCTCATCAACGGACCTCAATAGCTCATGCCCCTGGATGGGGAATGCGAGCAGAGAAAACTCCTGTTTTTGTGGCTTTGCCATATAACAAAAGTAAAGATGACCCTGCCTTATTCCTACATTCCAAATCTTGAAGTAGTATATCTAATAGGAAGATAACATTAGATCCTTATACCCCAGGTGAAAGGATGTTTGCAAAATGTTGCTCTCATTTCCCAAACTCTCCAAATAGAAAAAGAAATGTAAAATGAAGGTGAGTGAGCCAATTTGCAACATTCATCACACTGAGAAAACAAAGGAATCTTTGGTATCAGGGGCGTTTCTATGAAGTAAAGCAAAGTCACTCGTCTGATTCTTGTGGGGAATATAAATGAGTATGTCAGGAGGCAGGCAAAGGGATTTGGAATTTCACCCTAAATCACGGAGGGATGAATAAAGTGACCAGATCTTTTTAGAAAGGTCATTTTGACTACAGGACACAGGCTAGGTTAGAGTAGACCGTTACTATGAATAAAGCTGCCATGAATATTCTTGTAAAGTCTTTTTGTGGACCTATATTTTTATATCTCTTGGAAAATAAAGAGTGGAATTGCTGGGTCAGAGAACAAATGTATAGTTAGCTGTATAATGAACTGCCATACATTTTTCCAAAATGGTTATGGCACTTTAAACTCCCACCAACCAGGCATGGTGTTCTAGTTGCTCCACCTCCTTGCCAACATTTTTTTGGTAGCCATTCTGGTAAGTGTGTAGTATATTTGTTTGTTTAGTTTTATCTCTTGAATATGTAAAACATTATGATCTTTCCTGATTTTTAAAAAAGTTTTAGTTTTTCATTATTTCTGGAGACTTAGTATCAATCAATTACAGAAATTAATACTTCCATGTGATTTTATTTTATTTTATTTTCTTAAGAGGAATTTGTTTCATACCATTGAGACTCTGAAAATCATTATTGACTTTTACCTGAGAGGTTTTTTGAGTTACACATAATTTAAAAAGAGGTAGGGACTGGACTAAAAAAACAAACCAAAACCCCAAATTAGATATTACCTATTTACTCTTTTTACAGGTATACAAAATGAGGCTCACGGATTTTGTTCAGGCATATACTGAGAACGTTCTAGAATGTGAACCATCAGAGCCCCAGCCCAGTGCTCTTTCTATTGTAAAAGCCCCTGCTATTTGATTACGTGTTTCCCACCTTGGTCATGACATTTTTTTTCTTGCAAAAAGTTAGTTGCTTAATCCTGACTTTAAAAAATTAGCATGGCCAAAACCGGTTTGGCTCAGTGGATAGAGCGTCGGCCTGCGGACCGAAAGGTCCCAGGTTCGATTCCGGTCAAGGGCATGTACCTTGGTTGCGGGCACATCCCCAGTAGGAGATGTGCGGGAGGCAGCTGATGGTGTTTCTCTCTCATCGATGTTTCTGACTCTCTCTCTCCCTTTCTCTCTGTAAAAAATCAATAAAATATATATTTTTTTTAAAATTAGCATGGCTGATGAGGATGACAAATGCGATTGTTTTGAATGAAGTTTTAACCTCTTGTTTCATTGACTCAACTGTAACTGACTAAGAAGGATTCATTCATCAATTAGGAAATGATTTGTAGGGGCTGACAACTGAAAGGGTTAAAGCCTGGAGGTTATTTCATTTTACACATCTCAAACATCACTTTTTGAGAATGTTAGGGCAAAAATTTCTAACAACAAATATTCCCTTTTCCTGTCAACTTTTTGGAAATTTCTTCTTAACGGGAATAACTTCTCTGATACCCACATACCAACCATTCAATTTGAAGAACCTTTTTAAAAACACATTATCTAAAAGAGAAAATACTGAAGGTGGAAGAGATTTAAAGATATGTATTTTTAGACCAACTTATTACAGAGGCTCTCACCAAAAGGCATTTAGGAAAATTATGGAGTATTAATTCATACATTCACTGAACACCTGAGTTCAGGGAAACATCGTTTGTAGGTGGGGAAATTTTTATTAGCAATACTTCACTGGCATTTAACACAAATTCTTGAATGTGTTCACAAGTGGCAGTTCTTTTATGCTCCACAGCTTCACTCTGTCTCCCTTCCATGATCACGCTAGTAAATGATCTCCGGAGAAGCGTGAAGACACGGTGTCAGGTCTTTCCAAAAGTTCCATTTTCACATCTTTTAATAAAAATATCAACCCATAAAGACTTGTAATTTTAGTAAATTTGCTGGTGGACATGTATTAATTCACTGTGAGGTGATAGTTTAAGGAGGGACTCCATGGGCTAGTTAAGAATGTATTATTGTGCCTCTGGAGGTAGCAGAACCCCACAGAAGTCCCTGGAAAGCTCAGATCTCTTGAAAGCAGAACTGCTTTGTGAGGCCAAGGTGGAAAGTTTCCCCCTGAGCTCAAGAGTTTAGAAACTCAGTGGTGGTCTCCATCCTTTGTGCTGAATGCACTAGCCGGTTGATGCACTGCAGCCTCCCTCACTCTGCAAAAGGCTTACACAACTTTGTCCTCTATACCAATAACACTAGTGCAGCAAATCTTTTTACATGTTAAAGAAAAAGAAATGATCAGAGTAGATGTTGTCCATACACACTTGACCACAAGTCCTCCTAGGATAGATCCTTGCAAATATCCAGATATTGGGATAAATTTGTAGTGATTCATGAACATAAGGGAGCTTTCAGAATTAACAAATTCTTGGGAGCACCTTCTACACGTCATTCACTGGGTAGTTCTAGGCAGCCGGAGATGATGAAAAAGTCCATTCGTGCCCATCAGATGGGCAAAGGTTGGTGAGTTTCTGGGTCAAAAGGAATTCCCACAGACTGCACGCAGGTAAAAATGCAAATCATTACAACCTCTTTGGAAAAACAGCTTGGCACTTTTTACTAAAGCTGATCATGACTCAACTATTCTCTCTCATTCATGAGAAACGCATGCACCTGTGTGCCAGGATCCTTGCACAGGAATGTTCCTAGCAGCCCCAAACTGGTCCGTCAATGAATAAACAAATGGTGGAATATTGCATGCAGTGGAAAAATTGACAGAGGGAAGATATCATACAGCATCTGAATGTAATAGCTTGGAATCTTAAACACATCCTTGAGTGAAGAGAAGACAAAAGAGAGCCATCTCCAGAAAGATCCCATTTCTATAAAATTCAGAAACAGGCAAAGTTAAACTTTATTGCCTAAGAATGCATACAAAGCTGGTAAAAGGCTAAAGAAAAGTGAGGTGGTGATTAGTATAAAGGTCAGGCTGATGGTTATTTTCAGGAGAGTAAGCAGGATGTGACTAAACCTAACTACTTAAGCTTTCAGGGAGTGATGACCTCGGAGGAGGTAGTACGGATTTTTTAAATAATTATTTGATGTCCTGTATGTTCATTGTATGCACTTTTTTCATATGTTGCTATATGTGACATTAAAATCTTTAACACCTTTCTTAAAGGTTAAATTTATAGTCCCACCTTGAATTTTGATTGGTGAGGAGGTTAAACCCAGAAGCATAGACAATATTTGACTAACTGGGTTAGTGGTTGGGGAAGGTGACAGCCTGGATAATCTTGAAGGAACAGTAGGAGGTAAGAAGAGAAAGGGGAAAAGCATTTTAGGCAGAGGTAAGACTCGGTCTTTTTTATTTAATTTTAAATTAATTAATTTATTTTTATTGAATTTATTGGGGTAACATTGGTCAATAAAATTTATAAGTTTCAGGGGTACAATTCTATAATACACCATCTGTATATTGTATTGTGTATTTGCCACCCAAGTCAAGTTTCCCTTCATCACCATTTATCTCCCCTATACCCTTTCCTTCCTTTCCCCCAGCCCCCATACTAATTATCTGTTAATCACCATACTATTGTCTGTCTATGACGTTTTTTTCCTTTTTCTTAATCCCTTTACCTTTATCACCCAGCCCTTCTCTTCTGACAGCTGTCAGTCTGTTCTCTGTATCTCTGAGTCTGTTTCTATTTTGTTTGTTTGTTAGTTTATTTTGTTCATTAGATTCCATATATAAGTGAAATTATATGGTATTTGTCTTTCTCTGACTGGCTTATTTCACTTAGCATAATGCTTTCCAGGTCCATCCATACTATCACAAAGGGTAAGATTTTCTTCTTTTTTATGCTGAGTAGTATTACATTATGCAAATGTATCACAGCTTTTTAATCCATTCACCTACTGATGGGCACTTAGGCTGCTTCTAAATCTTGGCTATTATAAATAACTAGAGGCCCGGCCCATGAAATTTGTGCACTGGGAGGGGGGTCCCTCAGCCCGGCCTTCGCCCTCTCACAATCCGGGACCCCTCTGGGGATGTCTGCCTGCTGGTTTAAGAGATTGGGCCTAAGCAGGCAGTCGGACATTCCTCTCACAATCTGGGATCTCTCCTCCTTACTGCCAGCCTGCTCGCTACTTACCGCCTGGTTATCTGCTCCTTAGCACTGCTGCAGAGGTGGGAGAGGCTCCCGCCACCACCGCTGTGCTCGCCAGCCATGAGCCCGGCTTCTGGCTGAGTGGTGCTCCCCCTGTGGGAGTGCACTGACCACCAGGGGGCAGCTCCTGTGTTGAGCGTCTGCCCCTTGGTGGTCAGTGCACATCATAGCTATGGTCGCTTAGGCTTTTTTTCCCTCTCTCTTTTGACTACGTTTTTTTAAAAAATCTTTATTGTTCAGATTAGGCTTTTATTATATATTATAAATAATGCAGCAGTGAACATGGAGGTGCATATATTATTTTGAACTAGTGTTTTGAGATTCTTCATATATATTCTCAGAAGTGGAATCACTGGGTCAATGGGCATAGACACTTCTCCAAAGAAGACATAGAGATGGCCAAAAGACTCAGTCTTGACACTGAGCCTCCAGGCTTGTGTGTCAGGATATAAGAAATGGGGCTGGCAGGCAGGTCAGAGGTCAGAAGATGTCTTGTTTGTGTCTAAGGAATTTACTAGTGGCTTTTTTGAAGGAAAGACATTTTGTTATGAAGCAAAACCAGGAAGATCTAAAGAAAAAGAGAGGAAACTAAGGAGAACCTAGAAGGGAGAACTGAGGCATAGATATAACGAGGAGAGGGTAGGGAATGAGTGAGGAGGAGGTAAGATAGTAAAGACATAGAACTAAAAATGCTGGGAAGAGCTACTATGGAAAACAGGGAAGAAGCAAAGACCTTAGAGAACCCTGATGTACTGCTGGTGGGAATGCAGACTGGATCAGCCACTTGAATAGCGGTTGTCCTCAAAAAATTAAAAATGGAACTCTGTTGTGACCCAGTGATCCCACTTCTGGGTATATATCTGAAGAAACCTGAAGCACTAATTTGAAAAGATATACACACCCTTATGTTCATAGCAGTGTTATCTACAATGGCCAAGATAGGGAAGCCACCCAAGTGCACATCAATAGATGAGTAGATAAAAATTGTGGTATACACAATGGAATACTACTCGGCTGTACAAAAGAAGGAAATCTTACCATTTGTGACAACATAGATGGACCTAGAAGGTATTATGCTAAGTGAAATTAGCCAGAGACAAATACTGTATGATTTTACTTCTTTATGTTATGAATCTTTAGATTCACTTATGAATCTAAAGAACAAAAAAAAAATATGAACAAACTGATGGTTGCCAGAAAGAAGAGGAATTGGGGGACTGGGTGAAAAAGTTGAAGAAGTGTAGAAGTACAAATTGGTAGTTACAAAATAGTCAGATGGATATAGAATACAGTATATGTCTATATATATAAAAGCCCAGTGACTGAACAACAGAACGACCAAAATGATCAGTTGACCAGCTGCTATGACACACACTGACCACCAGGGGGCAGACACTCAACACAGGAGCTGCCCTCTGGTGGTCAGTGCACTCCCACAGTGGTCAGCGGGAGTGCCACTTGGCTGACCAGGATGAGCGGCTGCTCCTGCAGTGGGCCGATCTTTGCAGGCCATGCCCCACCCCCCCCAGTGCATGAATCCATGCACCAGGCCTCTAGTAGTCAATAATATTGTAATAACTATGTATAGTGCCAGGTGGGTACTTGAATTATCAAGTAAATTATATGATTGTCTGACCACTATACCAATACAAAATAATATTGAATGTCAACTGTAATTGAGAAATAAAATTAAAATAAAGGATGTTAGAAGCTGGATTGACAAGACCATTTACCTTCAGGTGAGGGAAGGAGAAAGATAAAAGAGAAGGGAAAAACAGAGTTCCAGCAGAAAAAAAAAGAGAAATTGATAAAAAAATGTCTAACAAGAGTGTGAAAATTAAAAGTTCATGGGTGAGAATAAAATGAGGCTTATTTTTAAAAGAACAAACATTTATAGAAAATCAAAAGGGCTCCAATTTCAAATATCAACAAAACCAGGTAATGGAAAAACCTTTAGAAAAGAAACAAGCATGGTGTGAAAGAATCATTTAAAATGCTAAGGGAAATAATCAGCCAAAAGAAGCCAAAAAACACTGAAGAGTTACGATGTCGGTGAAAAAGAGAAGGAAAAAAATGATATAAATGATTAGATTTTCTAAACTTCAGGTCTCTTTGCATCTTACTCAGCTAAAAATATAAGAAAAAGGGGACAGAAGAGATGTAAAACACCACAAAACCACCCACTTAGGGTCACTCGGAATCATTGAAATGGGGGAAAACCAACTGTTCCAGGAAAGAATGGGGAAGTTGGTCAAAGTCGGAGGAGGGCAGGAAAATAAAGTAGAGGAATGTTAAAATCATGAGCTCACTGTTCCTCTGGGGTACGGCACTCCCTGAACTGGAAAGGCAAGTTCCACCCCAGGTAAAGGAGCATCCAGGAAGTGACCTCACAACAATCTTCCTCTGCTCTGGGGTAATTTGTGCCTTTCGAGATTTCACTCAGTCTACCACATCATGACCTAGTTGAAAACTGGGTCAGACCTTTTTTTCTTCTTCTTTTAAACGGAAGCCTAAAAACCACCCTCCTTTAAACATATTCATATTTTGCACTATTTTCTAGGTTCAGTTTTTTTTCTACCTTTTTGGAGAGCTTAAAAAACTGCTTTAGCCTCTTAAAGACCCTGGACTGTGGGTCCATACAGAATTGGAAAGAACCCAGGGATTGACTTAGATGACATTCAGCTCATTTCCGTTGTGACATGTTTTCTTCTCTGAGCAATTATGGAGGCCCAGGTGAACTCCATTTTGGCTCCCAAAGTTAGATAAGAGGCTGAAGGAAGACAGTGTGGCTGGAGCTGGGGAAGTGAAGAGGGGTAAATAATAAATGAGGCTGCAGAAATAGGTCAGGGGCAGCAACTTCTAGGTAGCATTAAGGAGTTTGGAAGGATTATAAAGAGGGTGGTAATATGCCGAGATTAGCATCTTGAAGCAGGGTAGCAGGGACTAGAATGGCTGCTGGAGCAATGGGGAGGAAATTGGCCTGCATGTACAGCTCACATGGGAAGCTAGCTGCTCACTGATGAGCAAACTTCCTCCTGGCCTGGACCATGAATGCCACTTAGAGCAGGATTGTCCATGCTCTTTTCCCCACTTGCCTGGCTGGAATGAGTATGATCCCTGAAGAAATTTGTCAGATAACAAAGGGATTATCCAGTTAATTTTGAATTCCAGATAAACAACATAATTTTGTAGCATTATTATGTCTCATGTGTTATTTAGCACATACTTACATAGGGTGTCCCAAAATTCACGCAAGATTTGCAATTCTTGCGTGAATTTTGGGACACCCTATATTAAGACTAGAGGCCCGGTGCATGAATTCGTGCATGGATGGGTTCCCTCGGCGTGACCTGCAGGGATTGGGACAAAATTGGCAGTCCAATGCCACCTGCTGCTCCTGCCTGCTTCTCCTGCTTATCCCGGCCCCACTGTGCCTACCGTGGGCTCGCGCCCAGTCAGTCATGATTGGGAAAGGCTCGTGCCGCCGCAGTGGTGTTAGCCAGCCATGAGCCCTACATCTGGTGCCCGTCCTGAGGGGTGTAGGTCTGGGCGGGCAGTGGGACACCCTTGCCGGCCTGGGACTTAATCTGTCCTGCTGAAGTTTGTGCTGGTTGTCAGGAGCCACCTGGCAGCCGCTTTTTATATAGTTTCTTCCTTGTAAGAGTCTAGGAAGGCGAAGCAGCCATGGTGCCCGAGGCCGACTTCCAGGAGGCCAGTGGCACTGGTGAGATTGTCCCAGTGACGCTGGTTCATTGGTGCCTGGCCCATTCTCCGGAGATTGGACCTGCAGGACTATTAAGGGACTGAGTGGCTGCTGCCAGGCTGGTGGGCCGCCGGAATGGGTCAGTCAGCTGACCAGCACTCCCACTGTGGGAGTGTAGTGACCACTAGGGGGCAGCTCCTGTGTTGAGCATCTCCCCAACATAGCGTTTGGTTGTTCAGTTGTTTGGTGGCTTGGTCTTTTTTATATATAGACTAGAGGCCTGGTGCATTAAATTTGTGCACTGGGGGGGGGGGGATGTCCCTCAGCCCAGCCTGCACCCTCTCCAATCTGGGAGCCCTCGGGGGATGTCTGACTGGGGGTTTAGGCTTGATTCTTGTGGGATTGGGCCTAAACTGGGAGTTGGACATCCCTCTCACAATCCAGGGCTGCTGGTTCCCAACCTTTTACCTGCCTGCCTGCCTGATTGCCCCCTAACCACTCCCCTGCTGGCCTGGTTGCCCCCAACTGCCCTCCCCTGCCAGCCATCTTGTGGTGGCCATCTTGTGAACACATGGGGGTGGCCATCTTTGACCACATAGGGGAAGGCCATCTTGTGCCAGGGCATGATGGTCAACTTGCATATCATCTCTTTATTATATAGGATAATTGGTGCTATTTACCTGATATGCAATGTTTCCCAGAGCCTCTTATATTTTTATTTTCTAAATCTGTCAAACCTGTCCTCGAGGTGATATCCTTGGGAACCAAGAGTAGAAGGAGGTAGAACCTAAAGTGGAAAGCAGCCCTGTCTCTGTCTCAAAGCCTTCGAGAGGACTACACAGGCTGCTGCCCTGATTCCAGGCCTCTGACCTCTAGATCTGTAAGAGAGTAAATGTGCTTTCAGCCACAAAGGTTGTGGTCATTGGTTACAGTAACCACAAGAAACTAATATGCAGTCTAATGTTTTGGAACATCTTTTCCTCTCTTTTTCTTCCCTTTTCCCCCTTCTTTGTCTACCCCATTCACACAGAGAATGCCACAACAGGAAAAGCCACCGGAGCTAATCAGAACCAATTCTCTCCTTTTCAGATGAGGAAGCTGAGGACATGATCACCACTTAACTCGTTTGTACAGGACTCTCAGCATTCTGTCCTTGAAGCGATCCACACACTCTCTTATCCTTCCTCTTTCTCATTCTCCTCTTCATCTAATTATCTCCCTGTCCCCAATTCTTTCCAGTCTTTCTGTTTCCATCCCCAATTCTTTTCTGTTATTTATCCTACTTCATCCTTTTTTTCCATCCATTTGTCCATTGTCTGTTTATCCATCCATCCTCTTGTCTGCTTTGTCCACATTTCCAAAAGAACACTTTTCAAATTTGCTGATTCCCACTTTCCAAAAATACTTAATTATTTTGTTCCTCCTTTCATTATGGTGCATCACTAATTATAGATCCATTGGAATAAATACATTGCCCTTTAAACAATGCAATATTCTAGTTTAGTTATAAGATTTCCATATACAAAAAGCATCTGAGGCATTTTGGAGATACTCATTTAGCAGGTGTGGGGTAGAGCCCCACCCTACACCTACTATTTATATACTGTGTAAGTACTTTGTATACTTTCTATATTAGTATATTAATTACATTGCATACTTTCTATATTTATATGTTATGTACTTTGTATGTTTGTATATTAAGTATATTAAGTTCTTTGTATGTTTGTATGTTAACTACTGCATATATTTGCATATTGTTTAATCCTTTGTATATTGTTGTTTAAGTACTTGGTATACTTTCTCTGTTTGTATATTATTTAAGAAACTTTGAAAAGCATTTTGCAGAAACCACCTGTTTCCCAGGCTCTGTGATTTCACAGATTGGTTTTTAAAAAAAGGGGTGGAGGATTTACAGTGAAGGGGTTGACTAATATAGAGTTACTAATTCTCTATTTTTCAAGACAAAGTCATTAAAAACAAATGAACAAACACGCCATCATTTCATTAAAGAAAAGCCATTTTCACACCATCAATATGAAAAGAGCAATTTTCAGATATGGGAAACTCATCTTAAGGAAGCACAGGAAGGAAAGTTATGCTGATCATCTAAATGTGTGTTTTTTAAAAAAGAGAACATGTTAAAGACTGTAGATAGATAAAAATAAATACAACACAACATTTTTATTTGAGTTTCTTTGAGTGTATTTTGCCCCGATTATGCAAGCTTGTCAATTTGCACATCTATATTTGGTGTGGTGTGAATTGAAGTGACAATATCCTACTTCTTCCTAGATTTAGTTTGAATCAGTTATTGTTGAAAATCTGTTCTCACATGCATGTGCTGACAGAAATAGACACAACTTTTACTTACTTTAAACTATTCTGGATAAAGAGAAAGAAGGAACCTTTTGAATCCAGCCATTCCTCCTGCTTTTTCTCACTCTTGATGATTTGTGGGTTAGGAAGGAAAGAACCAGAGGCTGCAGGGCTCCCTCTTTTCCCTGAAGCCACTTGTACCCAGGGCTGGCCCCGGAGCTCAGCGCCAGTGTCTGGGCCTAGAAAAGAGAAGTCTGGACCAGGAAAAATGTCATCCCCAATAGAGGCCACATCTCAGACTACTGTCTGGGAGCCAACTTGTCTTGGTCACCTTTGGGAAGATGACAAAAATTTGGGGACTAGTGGTTCTCCAAAGCACATCAGAATTACCCAAATAGCTTAGAAACGTATAGGTATGTGGTCCCGCCTTAGTCCTACAGAATCAGAGTTTCTGGGATGGGTGCTGTGGCATGTACTAGTATATTTTTTAACCACACAAGTGATCTGACACCCACCCTCATTAAGAACCTGCTGTGCATCAGGGCATCTCACCCATGGCTGCCCATTGTGTTTATTTGGGGAGCAATGCCTAGGCCTCACCCAGACTACTTGTATCAGGATATCTGGTGGAGGAGGGAGCCAGGGCATCAGTAGTATTTAAAGGCTCCCTAGATGATTCTCATGTGTAGCCAAGGTTGAGAATTACAGGGGGAAAATGCCGTATCCCACATAATTTTGTCTACCATTGTCTACCATTCCTTAGCCCAGCTAAGGAATCCCACACAGGACACTGAAGTCAATAGTCAGCCACCTCTAGGTGAGACTTGATAAAAAACTGGGGGCTGTCTTAGGAGGCAGAGCCAGAGGCAACGTTGGAATAGTAGCCAGCGTTTCCCAAGCACTTCCCGAGCGCCTTGTCCTGCTCTCGGGGTTGCATGTATTGCTGTATCTCACAAGGACACCAGGCGCCTGGCACTGTTACTGTATCTTTATTTTGCAAGAATAGAAGTTAATTCAGTTGCCTAGACCCATGTAGTGGGGTCATGATGCTGCCTGACTCTGCATTCGCCCTTTTTACCAGAATGCTGTGCAGGAGGGAGCAGTTGGGGTGGGAAAGGGTTCGAGGAATGTTGGTAAGGAGGGCAGCTAGCTAATGCAGAGGCTTGCAACACTTTGGCAATTAGAATGAGCCCAAGGAAACCCTTGCTCATGGCGGGGTCCGAAGGAAAAGAGCCCTTGGGAACCTCCTTGGGGGAAGGAAAATTGGTGCATGAAGGAAGCTGAGACTTGGCCAAAGACAAACTTTCTTATCCTGTTCCAACAAGTTCCCAGATCTTTGTACCCAGAGAAGGGGAAGAAAACTGTTGTTGCATGTGAGGCGTGTAAACTATGAAGTGTTCTTCAGTAATGATCGCTCCTTTTACCAAAGAAAAGGCATTTGAATTGAAGGCACAGTATTAGACATGTGATCACTAGAAAAAGGGCAGTAACAGCCCATTCCTTTGTGTTGTTCAGACCATTCCACGGGAATGGAGAAGAAAAAAGGAGAAGTAAAAAGAGGGAAATGCTTTCAGAGGGCACAGTCATGATGAAGAGGGGACTGGAAGGTGTGATGTGAGGAATAAGCAGGTTTCAAGGTGATCTGAAGGTCACCGGACTGTACGGTAGAAGAGGTCCAGTCTCGAGGGGAGTGTGTTTATGTTATTAGAAGAAAGCGACCTCTATCTGCCTTGAGAAGTGCATTCTTTTACTGGAAAGGACGGAGATAGGCTGAACAATGACCCTAGGGAGGTGGGACCCTTGTAAGGTTTTGGCATCTGTGATGATTCCTCCTGCTCTGAGCAAGGGCTACCGAACAGGGGTTTATTATCCTTGGGCTAGGCACGCGGGCACAGTGTCGAACACAGACTTGGCAAGTAGGGCAGACAGAGATGAACAGCTTCTCTCCTACACTTACATCACTTGCTCCCAGGACCTAGATGTCAGATTATTTAGCACTGTGCTTCCTACTACATTTTAGAGTTAACCTCTCAATCTCCTTTTGTTCATATGCCGTATATTTTTCTCTGACTCTCTTAATACCTCCTTTTTCCTCCTCTTTAACCATATATCTCAGCTATTTTTCCTCTCTTTTGTCTTCTATTCTTCTCTTTACCTCTATCAATAAATAGATGAATTAACATCTTTATTAAACAATACCTAAGTACTATCCTTACATAGGTATATACTTAAATACCTGTTCATTGTTTTATTCCTGGTTATATTAGAAGAATCATATGAATACAGTGTGCAGATATTTAAGTATCACATGTAACTTTCATCAGGCTCATGATTTTGCTAAAAGAAAATGGGTTTCATCTGGCGGGCATAGCTCAGTGGTTGAGCGTTGACCTATGAATCAGGAGGTCCTGGTTTGATTCCCAGTCAAGGCATATGCCCCGGTTGCAGGCTCCATCCCCAGTAGGAGGCATGCAGGAGGCAGCCAATCATTGAATCTCTCTCATCATGAATGTTTCTATCTCTCTCCCTCTTCCTTCCTCTCTGAAATCAATAAAAATATATTTTTTAAAAGAAAATGGGTTTCTGCTCTAAACCAATTCTCAAAGGTGAACTTCCTCCCTCCACCTTGGGCTGGGAAGTTCTGAGCAGTTAGAGCAGAAATACATCACGCATTGTGTATTTTGCTACTGATGATGAATAGCTTTCTTGTTCTGCTCTGGGTTGTCAGGCACTGAGCACTTCTAGAACAATAAGCGCAGCAGGACAGACAGCCCTGAAAGCTAACTTCACTTTATTGTTTCCAAAGTGGTGGTTTCCACTGTGAAGAAACAGTTTGAATTTTTATTCTTTTTACCTCTTAAGGTTAAGTCATGGGTGAATTTCAAGAACAAGCCTTTCAAATAGTTCTGCTTTAACATGAAAGCAGAGAGCATGCAATGACATATTTTAGGAATTTTAACTCGGGAAGTGCTAAAAAAACAAAACCAACCAAACCAAAAAGAACATGCTAGGCAATTGCTGTTAAACAGCACTTCCTGCTTCAAGAAAGAAACAACCCAAGGTGGCAGGGGGCGCGGGGGTCTGGGCACAACCTGGTGCTACCACCTGTAAACTATTTAACAACGTCATCTGGGGAAACAGTGATGTAGTCCAGGAGTTTTAGAGTGACATTGGCCTTGAATTCCAAAGAGGGCTTTGCCCAGATAACTTGCCACCTCCAAAAAAAATAATCAGATCTCAGTTGGAGTGATAGTTCTCCTGGCTTCATGCCCTCTTACATAATATCATAAGTTCTTTTTATTATCATTTCTACAATGTTGGATATTTTTTTCCACTCGTTATATCTCCGGAAAAGATTTGATCAATTACCAAGGTGCCAAACAGATGTGTCAATTGTTAAGGGATGAGGAACTAACGTTGGTGCTGCGTGCCAGGTACTCTATTAGGTGGTTTATACTCACCGCCTTATTTATTTCTCATAATCATTTTCCCACGGAGGGGTTATTGTTTCACCCAGGGGAAGCTGAGGCTCAGCTCTGAGAAGGTCAGGAAGTTGCCTAGATTCTTGTAAGATTTGGTGGCAGAGTAGGAATTCAAACTCCCATCTTTCTGACTCCTGCCATTTCTATTGCAGGTGAAAACATGGCCCAAACGTGGCTTTAAACACCTCTTCCCCATTCTGTTTTAGAGCGGGCGAGGGAGGCAAGGTCACGTGCGAAACCTGAGCTGGCAGGAGGTCTGGAAATGCAGTCTTATGGTTTCTCAGCCTCCAGCTTGCATGAAGGCCCAGTTTGAGGGGTTTGGATGGGCTTGGGGAAGCCAGTATCCGATTCTTGCCATAGACACACCTTTGGACACACCTTTGGCTACGTAACAACCATGAACACCCTTCTTCCAGGACTTAACTTTCAAACCTCAACAACAGCCACAAAAAATGCTCTCATTATTGTAATTGAAATCATCCCTCATGCAAATGAGAATGCATTCCATTTTGCCCCTAAAGAGAGAGACCTAAAATGTCATCTTTTGCAGCATTCACCCCTGGTGCTGGTCTTTCCTCCTTTAGTTTAATTACAATCTTGTATTGTTACAGTATAACATATGGACCAAATGATAATAAAGAGCTAACATGCTAATTAGACCGAACAGCTGAATGACCTTCTAGATGTCCTTCTGGACGACCTTCCAGATGAAGCTGGGACTGCGGCGAGGGCCGAGCCCCTTGCATGAATTTCGTGCATCGGGCCTCTGTGTAAAATAATAGGGAAAAGGAAGAGAGAGGACGAAAATATGACACTGCATGTCACTGGAGGGCTAGAAGAAGAGATTTTGAGTGAAAATTCCAGGTAGGTGTAAAAAAACAACACTACGGTGCTGAACCAAGAGGTGAAACAAGTTGGTGGCCAGCTTAGCCACGACCAGGGAGCAGGCAAGCAGGACCCCTGCACAGAGCTGATGGCTGTGGATCTCACGATTGCAGGCATTCTGGATGGCACACACTCTTCTCTCCAACATCCATGATGCTAGAGAGCAGATGTGGGGAACTCTGTTGAATCTGCTGCAGAAAAACCACACTGCTTCCATGACTGAGTGACTGAACCTGGCAGCCGCAGCACGGGCTGTGTCCCCCACCCCTGACATTAACTCTGCTTCCAGGTGGCATGGGAGCCACCTGCCTCATGGGAGTTGGGGGACATATGAAACTTGAGCAATGAGGACATCTGCAGTCTCCAGCCAGTGCTAGGACACCTAACAGGGAGAGAAATGGAGCTGCATGAGCCCACCTGCCGGATCTGCCAAAGTGGTAAAAGTTTTGGAAATAAAAGGACTTGCCAGCTGATTAAATAGGAGGAAAAGGGGAAAGAAAAGTCTAGGAATTCTGAAGAGCTGGCTTGGGGAAAGGATGCTGTTACTTAGGTCAAGTTGGAGATGGCAATGGGACTAAACCAGGAGAAAGAGTGAAATAGATTAGAAAGACAGGAGAAAGCCAAAGAAGCTTCTAGAAGGAAGGGCGCACCAATGGGGTTAGAGAAAGCAAAGGGAGAGGGAAGAGATTCAGAATCCCACTATGGGAGAGCATCTGAGATATACTCACTATATCTTCCTGGTGTTGCCCACAAATACTGCCACTGTGAGATGCTGGGCAACTGGGGACTCAAGTCCTGGGGAAAAAGAACAACAGCAATGACAACAATAATAATAATTCCATAGGTCTCGAAGCATTTCTTTTTAAAGTATTTTTTGATATATTCCTATGGAAAACAAAACAAAGTAAGAGCAGTTTGACTTTCTCATTTTAAAATATTACTTTTTGGCAACCATGTGTTCAGTTCAACAGACACATGTGACAACAAAATCCTGGCTATCATTGTCTTTGTTAGACGTTAGAGTGAGACCTGCAGGGACTGTGTCCTGGCGAGCCCACACAGTCTCATCTCAGCGACAGTGTTACAAGCAAGTCTTCATATGCCGTGAAAGTGCTACATTCTTAAAAGGAAAGGTAGGAGAAAATAGAATTGTAGGTTTTCTTTTTTTAAATAAAACATTTACTAGTAGACTAAAAGGCAAGCAAAAAAGTTGGTTAAATAAAAGAACTATAACATACAACCGACGCATATAATATTGTATATTGACTATGATTTAAAAAGGAAAAACAAAACAAAACAAGACAAAAATAAGCATCCGGTTGTAAAAAATAATAAAAGAACTAAAGACCATAGACAGGAAAGGGAAGCTCAAGTTATTTCATCCTCTTGGAGACTCAGTTTCTCATCTATTAAATGGGGACAATAGTCCTTACTTCACAGAGGTTTTGTGAAGATTAAATCAGCTAATAATTTGTATAATACACTTTACCCACAGCCTGGCACAAACTGAGCACTTGGTAAATACTAAATATCATTGTTCCCATTACTAGCAATTTGCGTGTTATTAGCAGGGCGATTTAAACCACACGTTTTGATTTTTTATAGCTATGCCACCTTATTATGTATTAAAAAGTAATGGGTTTTAAAAATCTCTTTCAAATATATTTATGGCGAAGAGCACAGCAGTAACATACAAGAAAAGTTGAATGCAGTAGAAAACAATAATTAAATCTAGCTCGCCAGTTGTGAGTATTCTTTCAAAGCAAAGCAAAAGACACTTTCAAGTTATAAAACCTCAACAAATAATTACAAAATTATAAAAAATAAAACAAACAAAGTACCACTGATAATATCAAACGGAGTCATAAAGTTTTCTGTCGGACTATCAGTGTACATGTATACATTAAAAAATAAATGTATTTTTCATCATTAAATAAATAAATAAATAAATAAATAAAACAAAAACCTGTCTCATGTACTGTTTGGGTATATTGGGGGGATGGCCTTCAAAAACAAGTGTCAGGAAGCCAGAAGGGAGGCATGTACTCTGTGCAGACCCTAAGCTTCTTTGACCCCATCTCGACTTGGAAAGGGAGCAGGTGTTACGGGGCATATGTACAACATGTGTACACTGCTGCCCCCTAGTGCCAGTAGGTTATTTAGCAGTTAAGTAACCATAATTGCAAAAATTCCTTGAAGTGATATTTTATTTTGATTCGATAGTTTGATATATTTTGCATCTATGTATTCCCAAGTTAGATAATTCAGTTATAGAGTTAGATAACTGCAGCATATTTTATAAAATATATTTTTATTGATTTCAGAGAGGAAGGAAGAGGGAGGGAGAGAGCTAGAAACATCAATGAGAGAATCATTGTCAGCTACCTCCGGCATGCCGCCCACTGGGGATGGAACCTGCAACCCGGGCATGTACCCTAGACCAGAGTCAAACCCGAGACTCTTCAGTCCACAGGCCGATGCTGTACTCATTGAGCCAAACCAGCTAAGGCTAACTGCAGCATATTAATGTTTAAAGAAAAAAAAATGGGTGCCTAGATATATCAAGGGGTATGCAGTACACTTAATATATTCACAAGAATCTCATGAGGTAGATATTATTATTGTCCCAACTATAAGTAGAGGAAACTGAGGCTCTAAAAGTGACTCTGCTAATAAGTGGCAGAATGGCACTCAAACTTCAAACTCCTCTGACTCATTTTTGTCCTCTCTAGGCCATACTCCTGCCCTAAAGAGGACACAGAGTCACCCACAGCATCAAGTTCGATTCTCTGCAAGTCTAACCTAACCACATTACTCCATCTCTCCCCCATTTCTTCAGCATTGAATAGCAGCTCGCAAGCAAATGCAGTAGAAATAGAGTACGAACCAAATAGGGAAGTTTGCTTGTTTATTATTATTATTTTTAATAGCAAATAGGGACATTTAGAGGGGTAAAGGCTTTTGTGTGAACAAGATTATAAAGACCAGCAATCCTTTGGGCACTCATGGAGGGCTGCAGTGGCCCACTGGGTTCAGCGGGTAGTCTGGGCAGCTCACCAAGCCACTCCAGGGAAGGTGAGGAGGGAGAAATCTGGCCCATGCTCTGGGAGTGCTCCCTTAACCCTGGCCCCAGAGGCCCTGGAGGGGTGAAGGGACACCTTTTGTAATCCTCCAACCCAGAGTTGATGTAACCGAAACCAAGGTTTGGCTACCTGCCACCATGGAAGTCCAATTCATGAGACAGGTGCTAGTGAAAAAGGAAAGAGATTTACTCCAGTGTCAGTCACCTGTGAAGGTGAGGGATGCTTGTTGCAAAGCCCATCTTAACATCCCAGTGCAGGCAGAGGTTTTACAAGGAAGGAGAGGGAAAACAGAACAAAAGATCAAGGAGAGGGGTTGACAAGTTATGTACGTGCAGACCAATATAGTCCATTTTTAGAAGGACCTTGAAACTGGTCAAGTGATGGTCTGGTGTGTATCATCCTGGTTCTACGGTTGAAGGTCAGCAAATCTCTTGGAACTGGGATGACTGAAGGTGGGAGTCTGTATCTTTTGAAGTTAGTTCCTAGCATTCTTTTACAAACCTGCTGATTATCTACTAGGTACACATTAGTCAGATCAGCATTTACAGAAACAATGTCAAAAGAATGGTGTTACAGTGACACCTTTTGTAATTTTCCCAAAGGCATAGGTTCAAGTGAATTTACCGGAAAGTGGCCAGATGCAGTCTTTAGGATGGGGGCTTGAGGCAGGAGTGGCTCAACAGGGATATTTTAGAGTCTGTGATGTGAAACCCACATCCACCACATACGCTTATATGAAATGAATTGAACATGAGGAGAAGGTGATTCTAGCCTGATAAGACTTCAGGACAGATGGCATGGGAGGTTTATCAGGTGGAAGGAATGACAAGAATAAAAGCCCAGAGCATGAACAAGCTAGTTGGGTGGTATGCTAGATCTGAATGGAATGAAAGAAAATGATTTGCTGATGAGTAAGCAAAGATTAGAAAGATAGATGACTTGCTTAAAAGTCATTGATGAGAAGGCCAGGATGGGAACTTCTGTCTTCCAACATGCAATCCACTGCTATTTGCCTTTCCACCTTTATTCTCTTGTGAAAACACACAGACAGTACAAAATCATGGAATCATAGCATCAAAAGAGAAATTAAACCTCTTATCTAGACCTATGTCTCATCCAACTTAACCTTGGGCTCTACAATAATCCTGGCAGCTGGTCAAACTGCCTCCTCAACCAGAATGCTTCCTGTGCTGGAAATTCTCAGTACTTTTGGAGCCAGCCAGGCCCCTGACTGGATGGATGGACACGGGTCCCAGAGTTCTTCACATGGAGCTGAAATCTGTCTCCATGTGTTTGGCTCTTTTAGCCCTGACTTCTACTTGCCCATAATCAGTTACTTCCTCTTCCAAATGGATCCCCAAATTCTCAAGCATCAAGCAGGAATGGAGCACCTAATAAGCACCAGACACAGAACGGGGTGCTGTATCCCCACCAGGTCCCCTTGTCCATGTTCTTTTCATTTGTTCAAGTCCTTTTAACCTTGCTTGTTCTTCTCTGGAGGGCCTCCGGACTTGTTAAGATATTGAACCCTCTTCTCTCTTCTAAATTCTCACAGCCATTTCTTTAAGAAGATGATTGATTGATTTGGATATGCAGAGAAAATAGTTATATCTGAAGGAATGTGAGATAGTTTTAATATTTAAACTAATTGTTCTAACACTAATTACATAACTACTAAGGTACACCTAGATTATCAGTCTAGATTATCAATTTAAATGGGAACAAGATGCATACACCCTTTCCCAATCTCAAAAAAAATAATCTTAGGATAATAAAAACTTATTGTTATCTCCACCACCCTTGATACTTATGGAGTGTTTATGAATGAGCCAGAGTCAACAATACCAAATCTATTAATTGGACACTGCAATCATTTCTTTTCAATGAGGAACTGATACAGAAGGGAACTTTGCCCCAGATCATATGGCTGGCAGATGGTAGAGGCAGGCTTCAGGTAAGGTGTTCTGCCCCAAGGGATTACAACAAATGGCAAAGCTATCGTTTATCGGCCCTACCAGTGTGACCTGCATGTCTCAGTGGTACCCATCAGTGAATGTAAATGCGGTTACACCTAGATACAGGCCCCCTCTCCATAACTGCAATAGTTCCAAATCCACCTGAAGTCTGATTCTTTCTATGAATGATTTCCCTGAAATTTTTTTTTTCCAGAATTGGGTCCCTTATAAACCTGGAACTGGCACTGTAGGATAAACCTGGAACTGGCACTGTAGGTCCTCAATACATATTTATTGAATGATTCAATTATGGCCCCTGGCCCCACCAGTAGATGGTTCCAGGTAAGATCAGATACTATGTGGGTCCTTCAGTTGGGTGCAGGCAGGCATGGGAAGAAGATAACAGTGATGTGCCATCTGTGTGCCCCTGAGCCTCTCTTCTTGGGAGTCTGCACAGCTGACGTCTACTGCCAGGCTCTGGACATCTAGATCTCCTCTCTCTCTGTCTTTCTCTCCAGGAGGGAACTGTACCTCTCTTTTTTATCTACTATTTTCCATGAGGACCCCAAAGACAACTGACACAGTTTGGCATTGATTGATGCCATGGCTTTCTCCGGAAGAGCCAGGTCACATGGAAACCACCAAGGCCCATTGTAGCTGGAACACCTGCCTACCTGTCCCATCTCAGTGCCAAATCTGAATCCCCAGGCACACTCCTGCCTTCTTCCTTTGCCCTTCTCCCCTCTTCCTCTCCCTCTCTCTCTTGTAGAGATCCAACCCCTCTCTCTCCATTGCTTTCCTTCCCAGGGACCTTCTTTCCCTCCCAATGTCCACTGGTCTCTCTTGGTGCATTGGAGCATCTAAAACTCAATTAGCTAGAGAATTCCACTTTCTTCCCACGTTGTTTCTGTGTCTTATTCACATCCTGAGATGTGGCTGAGCAACCAGTTTACTGCCCCTGGCAATCAGGGAAGACTGTTCAGAGTACACGAAAGGGGATTATAGGGGAAGGGCACTCAATTTCTCTCAGTGCTGGCCAACCCAATTTACTCTATTAAACTACAGCAATGTTTTTAAAAATTCATCATTCATTAGAATTACCAGGAAAGCTTGTTCAAACACGGATTGTTGGACCTCACTACCAGCATTTCTGATTCTGTAGGTGGTGGGGTGGGGCAAGGATTTGCATTTCTAACAAGATGATACCGGTGCTGCTGGCCTAGGGATGCACTGTGAGAACTGAAGCCCAGAGTGGCTTCAATGCTCTAGATTGGATTGGCCTGGGGAGAAAAGTTAATGCTACTAATCTTTCAGTTTCTGGTGTTTAAGGCAGGTCTCAGTAGGAAGAAATCCTGAGCCAAATATTCCAGTTATCTGTACAAATCAATATGCATGGCAATTGTTGATAGAGTATGTCAATGGTCTATTCAACAGAGAATGTCATGAATAGGTGAAAAGTATTATACAACTTTTAGGAAGGTCTTTACAATAGCCTGGTAAGGAAGTCATACTAAGTTAACCACACAACGGGATGAGTGCCCATCACCTGGGTAAAGTAGGGGTTTTGGTTTTGCAGATGTCTGTACATCATTCATAACTGCACTGGGGCCAATTCAGAATAAAATAATCATTACTCAGTTGAGAGATTCACACAGAAGCTTCCAGAAATGAGTCAATAGTGAATCAACTAAGCACAGATTAACGTCAACTTAAGCCAAGGCCCAAAGAGAAATCTGCCGGCACTCATGAACTTTATTTGCTTCTCTTTGGGTCACCATTTCATTTGCATACAACCCCACTGCTTTCCTAGAAAAGGGGATGGAGGACTTTCACTGGGTACTTGTGACCAGGATTCTGTCTGGTAAGTTAGAACACTAGGAGTCCTATTAGTAGAGAGGGCCTAGGTCCTTGGGAGAAACTGTGAGAAGAACTTTGGAAACAATGGACAGTCAGGGTACTTGGACATCCAGGTAAATAATTCTCAAGGAAAGACAAAGGTGAGAGTTACTTACCTCTCCTGTGCATAGGCTGTGGGAAGATTAGACCTCATCTCCAAGGGTCTGTGCCCCAGAGTTAAGAAAGAGGGCTCTGGATATGATGGGGGTGTAGTTAGGAAGCTCTCTAACCACTTATATGGGACAGCTTGCCTTAAGCTCCTTGAGCCAAGGGAGAGATGTCAAACTGCAGAGCTGGAATCTTTTTTTTTTTTTTTTTTAAGAAGTAAAAGGACAGCTCCTGAGTTTGGTTCATAGAAGAACTGGAAATCCCAGAAATGGAGGGAGTGAGGAAGGGTAGGTAACAATCATGGAGGCTCTTGGTTCCATAACTAGAGGATTTTGGAGGTGAAATAGGAAATGAACTTGAACTTGGGATTCTCTTAACCAAACAGAAGTGGAACCAAATAGTTTGATTGTCTTCTATAACCTATAACATTTTAAAGTCTGGCTTGGCCTATGGGAAACCAAGACCACTTTTTATTTTGGAATAATTTCAAACTTATGGAGTATTTGCAAGAGTAGTACAAGAAACTCCTCAAAATAAACCTTTTTTTTTTTTCTAGAGTCAACATTTTGCTCATTGGATTTATCAATCTACCTATCAAATTACACTTCATCTCCCAAACACACATCATAATATAATTTTTTTCAAAACTATTTGGGAGTTGATTGCAGATATCATACCCATCTATCCCTAAATAAATCTGAGGACTTTATTTTTAAACAACATTCTCTTACATAACCATAAAATATAAATAACCACAATTAGGAGATTTAACATTTCTATAATATTATTCTAATATAAACTATGATCCTTATTCATATTTCATCCAGTTGTCCTAGTGATGTTTTTTATAGCTAAACTTTTTTCTGGTTCAGGATCCAAGATTACTCAGTACATTTAGTTTCTCTCTCTCTTTAGTGTCCTTTAACCTGGAGTAGTTTTTCAGCCTATCCTTTCTTTCTTGACCTTGACAGTTATTTTGAACAATTATTTCCTACTTGGTTTGCTCGGATGTTTCCTTGTGATTCCAGACAGGTAATGCCTTTTGGGCAGGAGTTCCAGGGAATTGGTGTGTGCCAGGGTTCTTGTTCCTGCATCTAGAAGGGTTCAGCAATCTGAAGAAGGGCTGTGTGTGACTTAACAGAGTCCAGAGACGAAGCATAATTTTGAAAGGCATTTGCGGGTCAGAGGAGCCTAGCTAAAGAAACTAAGATCTCCTCGTCTCAGGAACCCTTGCTTTTTATTAACACAATTTGTCCTAAGGTGAGGTAGATATATACTTCAAAGGGTCAGGTTTCGTATACATTGTCAGATTGGAAGAATTTGCCTACGGCTGTTCAGGTGTTTGGCCAGTAGGAGGCAATAACATGTAGATTAAGATGCCCTTATGCCCTGGCCGGCTTGGCTCAGTGGATCGAGTGTCCGCCTGTGGACTGAAGGGTCCTGGGTTCGATTCCGGCCAAGGGCACATGCCTGGGTTGCGGCCTCGATCCCCAGTGCGGGGTGTGCAGGAGGCAGCCGATCAATGATTCTCTCTCATCATTGATGTTTCTATCTCTCCTTCTCCCTTCCTCTCTGAAATTAATAAAGAAATATATAATTTTTTTTTTTTAAAAAAAAGATGCCCTTAGCTGTCTGGCAGCAAGCAATCATTCCTTTTCAGGTTTGGGGAAATGCCCTTGCCACTCCAGATGATTCAGCCCTGCTGACATGCTGGAATCGGCTTCCGGCAGGTGTGTCCTTTTCAAGGCATTGTAACAGGAGAGATGATGTGAGTTTGTCCCAATACTGGTGAGGTTAAATCTGGTTGTGTGGTTAAATGGTGTCTAACAGACTTCTCCACTGTAAAGTTACTATTTTTCCAATTTCAAATGACATTAATTTTAAATGACACAAACTTAAGCAATAACATGGGTGAACAAAATCTACTAAATAATCCCTTGTTTCTATAGATGAACTCTTTGCCTCTCTGTACTTGGACCTTTTCCAGAGTCTTAATGATTAGAGGGAAATCTGAGCTAGAAGGTGTGTTAGATTGCATCTGGATCCCTGGTTCCCAAATGTGAATGCTTGCTTCAGGTGGCAAGAGATGATTTTTATGTGCTGCCCATTTGTATTACTTAGTGACAAAGGCTTTCCCATTGCCATCATCTCTCCAACCTTCCAAGTGAGTTACATGTCATTGAGTCAGCTCCCAAATCTGGTGACTCTATGATGAGTGATGTCCAATGTCCTGTCCTCAACTGCCTTGCTCAGCTCCTGTGGACTCATGCTATGGCTTCATTTAAGGAGTCAATGTCTCTCATATTTGGTTTTCTTCCTTTCCTGCTGCCTTCTATCTATCTCAGCATTATTGTCTTTTCCAAAGAAAAGATGGGCTCAGAGTAGGACAACTCAAGTGTTTTCTGACTTCATAAAGTAATAAGGCTAAGTTGGGTGCTAGCCTGTCTTGAAAATTTCAAATAGTTGCTGATTTTTTCCTCTCTATAAGGAAGAAGAAGGAGGAGAAGGAAGAGGAGGAGGAGGAGGAGGAGGAGGAGGAGGAGGAGGAGGAGGAGGAGGAGGGAAGCCGGCCAATGTGGTTCAGTGGTTGAATGCCGGCGACCCATGAACCAGTAGGTCACAGTTCAATTCTTGGTCAGGGTACATGCCAGGGTTGTGGGCTTGATCTCCAGTAGGGAGCACTCAGGAGGCAGCCAATCAATGATTCTCTCTCACCATTGGTGTTTCTATATCCCTCTCCCTCTTCCTTCTGCTCCGAAATCAATGAAAATATATGAAGAAGAAGAAGAAGAAGAAGAAGGAGGAGGAGGAGGAGGAGGAGGAGGAGGAGGAGGAAGAAGAGGAGAAAGGTCTTTGTTTCCCAGTATTTGGTAGGCTATAGTATAGAGTAATTCACTAGCATTTTAAAAAGTCACATTTATTTTTACAGTTACCTGCTGCTCTTCATTGAAAATTAATACGAAATTTTCATTTACAGCATTGACAATCATTTTCTTTTAAATTACATTTTAAAATGTGGAGTAAAACAAGTCAGTAAGTCAATTTAGAGAAGTTGAAAGGACAGAAAAAACTGTAGATGTGGAGATGAGATAACACAGGAATTGCTTAAGTTTGGGAAATTCCGATTTTGGAACTTGGGAAGTCAAATTCCTTAAAGGAAATTGACACTCACTCTGCCTGTCCAACTCTTCCTGTCCACAGCGTTCCTGATGGAACCTCCAGGTGGCAGGTAGGGGATGATGCTGGCCAAAAAGAACAGGCCAAAAGGAGGCCTGGGAATTCTTAAACCTGGAGTTGAGAGTACAGGCTTAGGCTTTCGATACACCACCTTCCCACCCTCCACCACTCACTAGACCTAGACCTGGGGTAGGGCTTCATCTCTAAGTCTCAGCTGTCTCCTTCTTGAGATGGGGTGGTAATAAGTGGTGCATAAGTCATACTTTTCTTAAGACTATGAATACAGGCGTATAACACACTTAGCGCAGTGTACGGTACTGCATCGGCAAATGTAGGCTATTACATTGAGTCATTTTTCCTTTGTGGGGACAGGGGCAGGGCATGTGGAGGAGCCAGGAATGGAAAACGACACAGGGCTTTTTTCTCCCATCCCTGCTTTTTGGAACCCAATGGTCGCAGCCCCAGTGGTGGTCGCTTACCTGCCATTATGAGGTCACCCTTCCTAAGGCCAGGAGGGGACCTTGCCCCAGGCAAACAGGGATGCAGATTCAGGTGGCGGGAACGCGGGCAGGGGCGCTGGCCCGGCCCCGCACCCTGGAGCCCCCGTTCATCCTGGGAGCCCAGAGGTAGATGCTGGGGTCTTACAGGGCCTTGGACTCAGGTAGCGCTCCGCGAACCCCCGCCCCAAGCTCCCGCCCCCGGAGCGCGCCAGGTGCCTGCGCATGCGCCCCGGCGTCCCTCTGCTGTTTGGCCGTTTCCATGGCTACGACTCCGATCCGTGAGGGGTCCGGGAGCAAGAAAATGAAACTCAAGAGCCTCCTGCTCCGTTATTACCCGCCAGGTACAGGCGGACGCCCTCCTGGGACCTGGACTCCGGCGCCCGCCGGGCGGGTGTGCGGTGAAGAGGGTGCGGGGACCCAGAGGGCGGCGCGGGCCGGAGTGGGTGATCCTTGGGGGACAGGAAGCAGGGCGCTTCCCAACATCCTCACTCTTTCAGATACTGGACTCTGTTCCTCAAAACTTTTATAACGAGTCCCTTAGGAAGTCTTTGAACTTGTAAGTTGCTGAGTTATGCGTTCTGGTTAGTTAGGAGGGTGGCGGATGCAGGGGGCGGGGGGTGGCGATGGGTGATGTCCTGGGACACTGGTTTCTGCAAGGGCAGACACCGACAAGGGCCACATTGGGTTTTATGGTCCAGGCAAGGTGTGTTGAGTATGAATATCCATTACCTTAGTGGCTGTTTTCCAGACTGCACGTGCCAATCGATGGGCATGTTTACTGAGGGCCTGCCGCCCAGGTGCTTTGTGCTCCCTGCCCTGGGGCCTTAAAGAAGGTCTCAGGCCTGGCTTCCAATGAGTTTAGGAAATGATGAAATAAGCCCAGAATGCTATAGTTCCAGTAGGAGAAACTTGCCTAGTTTTCTCTCTCTCTCTCTCTCTCTCTCTCTCTCTCTCTCTCTCTTTCTCTCTCTCTCTAACAGGCGAGGACATGGTCGCCTTTACAGAATATTTGAAGTCCAGTGGACACCCAGCTTGCTAGGGACAGAACCAGGAACAGAACTCTTGACTTTTAATTCAGAACTCACTTTAAGAAAAGTATAAAGTATGAAAAACTTGCCCCAAGGCTGTGGATGACCATATATACTTGCCCAATGTAAAGTTCAGGTCTCTGGCAAGAGTGGGCCTAGACAGCAACTTTCTCCAGTGGGAAGTCAACATTGTA